>NC_135551.1:19603502-19728502 GCF_964340395.1 Glandiceps talaboti | reverse complement strand
ATGAAGAACAAGGTTACGTATCGCATGCAGAAGGGACCGACAAAATTGGCACCACAACCGATGATTATACCGTTGTGCCAAGCATAGATTTTAGTAAATGGATGAAGGCAAACGTCCGCCAAAGCGACTTCGTAGTATTGAGAATGAACATCGGTGGCTCAGAATTTGAAATTCTTGATAAAATGATCCCCGAACGTTCGTTTTGTCTGATTGACCAACTGTTTGTCTTCTACCACGCTAACAGAGTCACGACTGTTGAGAAAAACACCCTGATAAAGAATCTACCTGAGCGAATTCGACACAAATCCCTCGCTCCGTTTTGCCAAGTGCAAATATTGTTCGAAGCTTCCGATGGAACTGAAAGAAGCTTTAAGAGTAAATCGGGATCGAAGCAATGATGGACAACGTTCAACTTCTCTCCTAGGTACTTTGTTATCACCTAATATTCAGTAGAAAATATGTTACAGATGGGGTAGTAATAATACATTGAAACGTCACCATGTGAATGCACATGAAGCATGAACCAATGACTTGATTGTCATGATTAACAATCACAGATGTGTCGGATACAGATTAGAAATACGTACGGAGATCGGTTGGTTGGTACTACCTCTTATTCAACTATTTAAAATCCACAAGAATCTTGGGCTTGGTGAAGTAATCTGTTCCTTTGTCATTGATAGAGTATTTTTAAAGCTAGGCGACCAGGACATTTTTACTCGAAATGTTGACGTGGTGTTTTGATGCAAACTAGAGGTAACCATGTTGATCAGAAACATTATACCAGTACGCATGATTTTCCCTCCACTGTTCTTTTCAATTACTGAATCGATTAAAACGTCCAAGAAGAAAGTAACAATGCGGATGCCATGCGGATGTCAAAATTTGATTTCTTAAGAAACATCATGGAAGCATTGATGTTGATGCCTTGAAGTTGAAGTCCATGTACTGTCGCTTGTTATAGAATGCGCCACGCGGACGAATTTCCCTGAAATCAAAGTCATTCAAATCATTGAAAATTTTGCAATATGGAAGCTTTTTTTCCTGATGTTGTCAGTGGAAAAGGCCGCAACAGAAATCGCAGGGTTCACTATCTCGTTTTAAAGAAAATTGACAATTATCTTTTATTTTTCAATAGAGTTGACACTGTTTGGGGCGGCCATCTTGGATGTTAATAAGTTTACGGTTTATTTTTTGCACAGACAAAGAAGAAACTTCTTTGTCTGTGTTTTTGGTATCACTTTTGATATCATCGATATTTTAAACGATTGTTTGGTGATCCGTGATTTTCTTTCTTGATTTAAACCGAGAATTGGTTGGACTGTTCTTGTACAAAGTACATTAATAGCAAAAACTTTTTCAAGTTGAAGGTGCAATCTATTGAATTTCAAATGTAATGCTATATTTTTGTCTTGAACGAGGTGCGTTTTTTTCCAATTGTCAAACGTTTTTGCTAGAATAGCTTCTTTCGTTTATCTAACGTTACTAGACAACCGTTAATCAGCTATTTCATTCAAAACGATGGTTTCATGAATTTGGGAATGGATTATATCATTTTACAGCATGTCAAAAATCGAACACTTTGGAGTAATTCATTATTTGTCATCGTTTGACGTACAAACTTGGGGATTTACCTGTTACTCTAGCTTTGGCGTTCAGTCAACTACAAAAGGTTTTAAACTAAATCAAGCTTTTTGTGTTAGATATATATTTAAAAATACATGTCTGCCTAACAAGGCTGCATCTTCTCGTCTATCTAGTAGTGAAAAGGGCAAGTTAATGAGGGCACTGTGACCATGGTAACTGTTGGTCTTTGTAGAAGGTAGGTTGGATGACTTCAAATTTTTCTGTACTGAGGAAAATTGGACAGAATACTTGGCAGCTCGACCACTGAACAGTCTGCTACTTTAGCTAGGACACTGTAAAACTTGTAAACGAAGCATAACTATACCCAGTACTGGATATCTGGTTTTTTAGTACTTCTTAACTATGGTTATACATAATGTGTCGGTATTGTAATAAAACGATTTGAGTAAACCAAACTTACTGGAATACTCTTGAGAGAAGGCTGTTATATTTATTCCCTAGACAGACACTTTTAGTACTAAAGGCAAACGTGGTACGTTTTGTCAACAATACCGTATATTATTACTGATATTTACTGGTACGGAAATGTTTTATACTTATGGTAAGCATTTCTCAGCGTCAGCCGTTGTTACTCGTCTGCTTCAGTGAGCTTGTTTTAATACCAGTCAGCTGTCGGTGTTTTAATAAAAATAGGATCGGAATAACTGAAATGTATATCTAATACGGGTTGTATAAGCTTTGCAGGCATCATAATTCTTGCGAATATTTCAAAAGAGTGGATATTAAAAACATGAAAAAACTAGCTGTTATGATTTAAAGAATTGATGTGAGAGAGAGACTGAGAGAGAGAGATATTGAGATTGAGAGAGAGAGAGAGAGAGAGAGAGAGAGAGAGAGAGAGAGAGAGAGAGAGAGAGAGAGAGAGAGAGAGAGAGAGAGAGAGAGAGAGAGAGAGAGAGAGCGAGAGAGAGAGAGAGAGAGAGAGAGAGAGAGAGAGAGAGAGAGAGAGAGAGAGAGAGAGAGAGAGAGAGAGAGAGAGAGAGAGAGAGAGAGAGAGAGAGAGAGAGAGAGAGAGATTTAATTTCCATTACAAAATTGTTATTGATTCGGTATATGGCAGGCCATGTCATGTGTTGGAATATTCACTAAAGCACATTTTCAGGCAATAAAAAAAAATCAAATTTGTATTCGTAAAATTCATGTTTTTATTGGTTAATGCTTGTATTCCTAAAAATCGTTATTTTTATTTGAACAGTTAATGTGTGTGTGTGTGTGTGTGTTTGTGTGTGTGTGTGTGTGTGTGTGTGCGCGCGCGCGCGCGTGTGTATGTGTGTGTGTGTACGTCTGTGTGTACGTCTGTGTCAGTGTCAGTGTCAGTGTCTGTGTCTGTGTCTGTGTCTCTGTCTGACTTAAAGTCAAAAGCTGCCAGGCCAGGCCGATTGCCTTGGTATTTCGTGGGGCACTAAGCTAACTGTTGGTGTGTAGATGGAAAATTTGTTCAAATGAAAAGAATCGCAGAAGAGATGTGTATTTTGGGTCAATTAATCATTCGACGGGGTAAGCATGTTTATGTTGTCACGGAGAGAATGGTTACATGTAAAAACAGTACAGCTGTTTTGTTTCAAGTTCCCAAGTTTGGCGGTCAAGTTGATAACACTAGGCTAAGTTTTTGGATTCGTGTTTCAGTGGTAAATGTGTGACTTTCGGTGATGGTAGTGGTCGTGATGGTGGTGATGGTGGTGGTATTACAATCATTCTACTTGGGCAATTCCTCCACCCCCACCCCACCCCCTATAACTCCTTTGATTTCTTGTACTTCATTAAAATAGAATGCCAGAAATATTAAGCCATCAATTTCATAACAATATTTGCATATCCTTGACTCCTATTCGTCTGACGAAGCTGGTAAGCCTAGAAACCCCAGACACCATCGCATACCATCATCGTCGTAAACCACTAGTACTGTCTCTTTTACGGCATCGCCCAAGACGCACCGCTTGTTTCGATGTGTGACAGAAGAAGAAACGTGAAATTGATGTATTTGTATGACACCATATGCCTAAAGCTTTTAAAGAATATAGTAACATATTTTGGGGAACGAGAAGAATTTACGACAGGAGCGGGAAGCCCGATGAGAAAATACTAATGTTTTGGCCAAACTTTTTTTCGCAGTGCTCCCTCCATGTTCTCAAAAAAATTCACCCCCCCCCTCCGCGATAAGAACCCAACAATGTTTTCTTACCCCCGCCCCAGCCCCTAAGGCAATTATACGATACCCCCCCCCCCCCACCACACACTTCACGCATTATGGAGATCAATGTACAATAGAACACAATAAGTTTATAGAGGATAATATTAAAAATTCATCTTACACCAATAATTAATATGACTTTCTAAAAAAGTTAGTCTAATGGTTATGATACAAAATAATGGCGTTAGGAGGTATTTACGAATATTAAACTAAAAAATATCGTCACCAGTGTCTGCTCCCAAAAACGATATTTTTGAAAACGATATTTTTGGGAGCAGACACAAGTGACGCAGTGATGTGCTACCCTAACTTATGTCAGAGTAATCAAGCTTGCGAAGGTACTGCCAGCTAGCTAGCCTGTCGCAATGAATAGTGGGAGTTACTGTGACATCGAAGTCACATGATTATCTCGAGATCGAGACAAAATGGCTGCCGAACTCGAATGAACTTCTGTGCGTCGAGCAAAACATTTATGTAGTACACAGCTCAGTAGGTCGCACAGAATATTACACCAGAGAAACATATGCCGGTTTATTTGCTTGGTAATCACCGTTGATGTCGTAAGTACAGGAAGTCTGTGTCAAAACTGAGAAGCGATCGAAACCGCCCATTCACACAAGTCCAGTAGTTAGCTCACACAGTCGCGTCAAACCTTGACCCGAAGAGGTGTGAGGGTTCAGCTGTGTTATGGGTTGCTGATCGTGATCGGACATATCCGAATCTTGTGAAACGTTTCTATAATAACACTGACAATTGAAACCACGAAGTTATCATCAAGATGGACCCACTCGGAGCAAGGTTAAACATAATTGATGCTTCTTCACTGTTGCAGTGGGAGAACACGGAAGTTCCTGATTACAATGTATCCGGAAAAGGGAAAGAGTCGAAATTTCCACTACGGCCAGATCTAAATGTAAAGATAGCACATTGGTATGTAGAGTTCATTCTAATCAACATAAACATTGTATGACTCACAATACTGTATGTTGTGTGCATTGTTAATAGTAATTTACCTTCTATGTTGAGGTCACAGCAAGGTCAATGTTTACTCATCGGCACTTGAACAATAGAGGCTAGAGTGAGTGTTGGTGTAGTGACAATGAAAAGCGATTCATTACGTAACAGTCAAAATGAATATTTCCTTGGTTTCTGCGTGGATCTGTTATCTCAATAATAGATCCATGGTTTCTGCATGTTACTGTATGTATTAGGGGAGACATCCATGGTTTCTGGTGGAGGTTCTATGGTTTCCTCAGGCACTTCTCTGTTCTGTATGAGGTGAATAATTAATAAAAACAAAGCTCACCCACAATTAATCCGAGGAGGCTAGCTCTGACTGGAGTTCGGAGTCAGATATATTTGGTCGGTATTACTCCGTTCTCAGTCAGAGATCCATGTGCTGTCAAACTTGCGAACAATACCTTTGAATAAATACTGACTGAGATAGTGGGCCCTCATCCACTGACAAGCCCATAGACCATAAACCTCCATCAGGCCATTAGGAGGGTCTGTACACAGACCAATATGATTGGCTCATGTATGTGTGTAAGTGAATGAGGGCGCAACAGCTCATTATCGTTCACGACCCGGAAGTCAACTTTTGGAGAAAATAGTTGTCTTTCATGAGCTGTGCACACAGTTCACAAAATTGACAGGAATTCAGTTGACAAGTTGCCCTAAGGTTGGGAGAGAAGTATGATCTATTGACAACTTTACATGAAGAAAATCGGTGCTAACTTCAAACGTTTCGGCATCAGTGTTTGATCGCAAGTTTGAGAGCACTCGGATCTTTGACTGAGAACGGAGTCATACCGACCAAATATATCTGACTCCATACTCAAGTCAGAGCCTCCTCAGACTAACCCACAGTAGGATTAAAATCTGATTATGAAAATATATTTGTTGCTTGGAGTGACATTCCCCTTTAAAATGTCATCTGTTTTCTTTCATTTCTCCTGAAGGAATGGCGATATTACATTAATTAACACAATAGCCATAGTACATGCCACCAATGAAGCACTTAGTGACAGGAATCCTGTTAGTGAGAGGATATTTGAACAAGCAGGACCGGAACTCAGACAAGAATGTCAACGCCATATCAAAGGTAAGGCTAAGATTCAACGTCATATCAAAGGTAAGGCTAAGATTCAACGTCATATCAAAGGTAAGGCTAAGATTCAACATATCGACAAACTTAAGGGTCCCATGTGTTTTATATTTATTTTCAAAGGTAAGGGTAAGTTTCAATACATTACAGCAGTAGTTTTGATTAGCTAAAGCAATAAAATAGTTTTAGAAAAATCATGTTTCATTGGCTTGAAATCAGGGTCTGGCATGTAGTTGCTAACTTGATAGCAGTGTTTTGGTGATATTATCTGATATTATCAACCTGTAATCAAGATAGTGTAAACACTAGAAGTCTTGGAAAATAGACCCTGGAAGTTTATTTAATAAGATACTAGTACTGCTGTGAGTGAATCTATCAACATCCATTGATAGAGTAATATGGCATGATATATTTTTTTCTGTCGTTGCTTGTCAAAAGTGATCTCACCATAGTACCTAATAAATAGTTTGTCAACCATTTTTTTAATTTTAGCTTGCCGGACTGGTGAAGCCAAACTTACAAAAGCCTACAGTCTACCATCTCGTTACATCATCCATACAGTTGGACCTCGGTATAACTTGAAGTATAAGACGGCTGCAGAAAGTGCTTTGTACAGTTGCTACAGAAATGTTCTTCAAATTGCAAGGTATATTTAAAGGGGAACATTAGACTGTCAACAGTTGTCTTGACTTTTTTTGTGATTTATCTTTAATACTATTGTCGCTGAAATTAATAGAATTAAACATAACAAGGTGTGCATTGGACATTCCATGAAGTCAAGATGACTGTTCTAACCCACCGAACTTTCATTTCTATGAATATTCATGAGCGCTTTCATTGCAATATGGAACATCTAACTCAGATGCCTGGTTAACCACTAAGGGCGTTTGAGGAGACCCTACAGACGCTAGATTATATTTTATGTGTTCAAATCCTCAGTGAGTAGTGCATGTTCTGTATGTGCATTGTACATGTTGACTATTAGATTGTATGTTATAGGTTACATGAGTGTATGTGCATGCAATTAGTATTTAAATAAAACATATTTGAGAAGTTTGTTTTAGGAATACGACAAAATGTAATCTGTGTCTGAATACAGACTAGGAAAACACCACTCTAGGAAATATATGTAGTCATTTTCATAAGTTATGGGCTCTAGAGAGACATTTTGTGATGAACATCATTGAAATATTCTTAGGACGAGAAACTTTTTTTTCCTGGGCTACCACTCTTAAGGCCTAACAAAAAAAAATTGTATGGTTCCAATTACGCTCAATGTGGGGTAGGTAGATTGTTTATTTTATTTTTTTAGATATTTTTTTTTCATATGTGAGTGTCTAGTTGAGGTAGTTATGTTTTCCATTGTTTTCTATATGGTCTCTGTGTTATTGGTTTCTTCTCATCAGATGTACAGCCATTACAGATTGCAAGAACTGTTTTATATTGTCTTTTTAAGTAGATGTCATTTTTTGCATCCACTATTTCTTGCGAGAGTTCACAATTTTCTTGATTTTATTATTTTTTTCTCGAATACGTAAAAAAGATTTTAGGGTCGGCGTGAAAAACTAGGTGGGGTCGGGTAACATGGGATCAAACAATTTTTTTTCTAAGCCTAAAGAGAAATGTATGAGAGGCTATATCATATACTTGCACATTTTATTTATAGTTTGGTAAAAGTAGTGTTTGGTCTAGGGTTCAAGAGATGAAACGCTCCTAACATTGTTTACTTCCCATGATGCCTCACCCCAGTGTACATCGAGTCCCCTTTTTGAGCCATATTTGCCAATTTTACATATCTCAATTTTAGAGAGGTTACAGGTTGGTAGAGATGACTTTTTAAAATTCTATGTTTCCTAAGCATATTAAATGCAGCCAAGATGAAATCAGCCTCACTTAAGTTCTGTGTGATTTGTATCTTATCGTTATTATTGTTATTCTTACTTACAGAGAGCAAGGAATGCCGTCTGTAGCAGTCAATGTTATCAACTCTGTCAGGAGAGGGTATCCTCCAGAAGAAGGAGCTCATATAGCCATTAGTAAGTTTGATAATTATGTCTGTTGAAGTGTACTGAATCATTTATATGTAAACACTGATGACAAATTGAAAACGTTGCTGTTGCACATATGCAAAGATAACACAACAGGTTAGCACACACGTATATGTATGTCATGAATAGGGTCGTTCCAGTTGTCATATTTGTGTGTTTTCGAATTGTTCCATTTTTGGTCATTTATACGACTCTGTTTTTGGATCTTTCCATTTTCACACATCTACACGGCCTCAGTTTTCCATTTAAACTCCAGGAAGATGTACAAAAGTCAGTTTTGGTCTACAGATCACAATGAACATTTTCCTATAGAAGTATTTATTATAACTCCAACTGCATCTTTTTTTTTCAGGAACTGTGAGGCGTTTCTTAGAGAAATATGGTGAATCTTTTGAGTTGGTTGTCTTGGTTACAGGAGACATAGATGAGGTATGATGACTGTGTAATTGTAATGTAGGGTCAAAGGTCAATAGAAAAAGACACTTCAAACAGCAAGAATGATAAAAAGCTAGTATAACTTGTTAAAAGAAATATTCACCGAATATAATGTAACTTTAGGCTTGTGATAAGTTGAATAATGTATCACAAAGGACTAGAATATATATGAAAATGGCTGGTACACTGAAGGCATTAAAAACAGCATGGATGTCGTGAGATGGAAATGATGACCGATGTCACAGCTGGTCACGTTGCAAACACTTTGAGGATAGCAGAATGCTCCGTCCACGGCTGGAACCAGTTTACACCCTTGTTACAATAGGTGTTTCAAGACTGATGATGTAGATAGGGACCTATGGTTGAATGGTTAGAGGAGGGTTGCTGGTAATCTGCATTTTTCCAGGTTATACCTGTGGCTCAGCCATTTTTTTCCTTCTAATTGGCCCTAAAAACTCTTGGGGGGAAGATTGGAAACATTGTTGTGATTAAGTCAAGTAATCTGTTTAAATAGAGATATTATATATACTGATGAGATTGTTATGTGAAGAACTAAATTTTGTTTGTTTAGTAGACAGCAGGGCTAAAAGTTGAGGAAGTTTACATGTGCTGTAATACGTTTATTTAATAGTCAGAGTAATAATGCAGCACTGTGTACAGTTGCTATTTTAATTCAATTTAATACAGTTGCATGCTATTTAAAACAAACATTAGAATACTTTATTGCTGCTGGGAATCTATTTTACTTCTTTTCACATGGGTGCAAATTTTCCATCAAATTCATTCCAGTGTTATTATGGCATGTTAACAATACATTGAATATTCATACTATTTGACCTAGTTTCCTTTGCTATGCTGCCATATCTCCATGTTATGGTTTGGAGGCCAGATTGCAGTGTAATCATTGTGAACACACACTCATGTTATTCACTCACGCTATATATATACAGTGTTTTTCTTTAATACTGTGCAGCTTTTCTGTTTTGATACAACCATGCAGAAACCTATAAGTAACTGGACACACTACACTTTAAGATAGCAAGATTGAATGAGTACAGTTTCTTGCTACATTTTGTCTAAAGTGAATTGAACTACACATGCCAACATACAGACATCAAATGAACACCGCAAAGAACATTTTATGTGCCCTCCATTTGGTGTTTGATACTAAGAAAAACATTGGTGCTTTAATGTCTGCATGGAGTTGCAATGTATTGAAATGGTTTCTTTCATTTCGACTAAATGTAGCAAAAAATGCAATCTTGCTATTGAAGTGTGGCATATGCAGTTTCTTGTAGGTTTCAACGTGGTTGTATCAAACAGAAAAGCTGCACGGTATTGTGAAATTCACTGTATACGCTAAAATAAGAAACTATAGTTAAATTTTAAGGATACCTTGTGAGTTCACTATGTTTTACAAAACAATTTTAGATGTTATTCCCCAATATTTTTCTTCATTCAGCCAAGGAAATATGAGTGACCAAAGTTGTCTTTGTCACTATGGCTCGCTAGATGAGTACTGACAGCCCTTAGGTCACGAGTATTTTCCAGCTGAATGAAGCAAAATATTGGAGAATAACATAATTATACCAGCACCAGTAATTTAAAAAAAAAATCGAGGGAAATAATGGCAGTTTTGAACATTTTGACTCATATTTCGAATACAACAGAACCAACGATGTAGGCTTGCGTTGTCATGAAATAGACGCACGTTGTCATGACGTAGAACGACCAGAGTATATGTTACATATTTTGGTTCAACTTGGCTCATGAATGGTATAATGGTATACATGTAAACTGAAAATGAATGAGTATTTTCTGTCTAAATGAAGGCAATTTTGGGGAGTAGTTTCAATATGATTGTACCGACACAAGCAGAGTTAATGAAAATTGAGAAGAGTAATGGTGACCTTGAACAGTTTTGAGATTTAGTTGGACACAACAGAATGAATGACGTATACTTTTTGTGATGTACGAGAATTACAAAGGTATAAATCCCATAGTTTTTGTTTGAACATGATCAACTTGGCTTGCATATGGTACACTCTGCAATACATTTTTCACATTTTTTTCTCATTTTCTGTTTAGGAAATTTACAAACAAGTCTTGCCGCTCTACTTTCCAAGGAGTAAAGCTGAGGAACAGTGGGCAGTGGATGAACTACCACAAGATGTCGGCAACGAAACGGGAGAACCTATTATTCAAGAAAGACAGATTAGGATTATGACAAATCCAGCCAGACAAGACAGTGAAGGTATTAGATTATACATAAACTAATTAATCCTATGTGTTACACTGTTTAAATGGATTGTATGCTCTACCCCCCAACCCCCCACCCCCCACCCCACCCCCACCCTCTTATGTGGTCTTATCTGAAGTCAGGATCTTTAAGCACTTCGTAGGAAAACAGTACAAAATGTATATATGTGAATTGATATAATTGGTATTAACATTACATTGAAAATTAGGAAGTCAGTGGATGGCCCAAATCAACCAAACCACAAGCCAGAACACTGCAGACACTATGCCGACACATGCCCAGGTTTCCACGTCACCAAATGTAGGAAATGTGAAAGAGAAAAGTAGACCAGAGTTGGGACTCAAACCTGGTACCCTCCAATCACGAGATGGAAACACTAATTTACCAACCTTGCTATCCAGGCCGATATCTACTTTTATAATATACCTAGTGATAATGCTGTGCCATGATTCGCTATAATCAGTCACGTGATAGGAAAATAGAATGACTAGTTCCCTAGGGAAATAGTTCCATCAACATTTACATGGTCACGTGACCACCGCGCGTTCACAGCAGGTCAAAATGGCAGCTTCCAACGATGTCGTCTGCCACCGCGAGTTCACAGCATGAGGTATATTATAAAACACATATTGCCTGCAGGGTTCGCACGGTCCTGGAAAACCCTGGAAAACCCTGGAATTTCAAACCCTCCCTGGAAAGCCCTGGAAAACCCTGGAAAAATGCGCCCTACCCCTGGAAAACCCTGGAAAATGATCATGATCAATCGATCGATTAATGTTGATGATCGTCATGTCTGTGCTCGAGCCACCCATTCATATGATTCTGAATCTCGTAAATGTGAAATGGCGAAAATATTTTCAAAGTCTTTCGCCACGGTGGTGAATCAAAATTCACGCCGATTGAACCCAGACAGTCAAACGATCGTTCCACGAGACACTTTGCCCCACAGACCGTGCCTATGATTAGTTGAATGGGCGCCGCAGTGTTTGTTGCGATCTTGCTACTCCATACATCTCCCAGTCGTCATTTCAGGGACATGATATTGTAACAGTCCCGGCCGCGGCCGGGGGTAACAGTAGGTCTGTTAACAAGATTATCGTAACATTGTAACGAGTATCAAAGCATCATCAACCACGATTAGAAATTGTTACAAGTTCGGCGCATGAGTCGACATACTACAAGCTCATGCATGGCAATACTAGGGCTAGGGCCTACAGAAGTGCAGTTGAATTTCCGGGTTGTGGAAGTACGGTTGTGACTTTTATTTTGTCGATAAATGGGTATTTGTGTTACATGTTCTAAAAGAATAAACTACTGTTTTATGTTTTCGGTACAGTAACATTCGTCAATGGTCAAGTTAAGTTGAAATCGCGATGTTCCGCAACTCGTGGCATCCATACATAAACATCGAGACGCAAGCGATGAATGTATTTAGTTATTCATAGCTCGAAATTTCGTAACGTAAATGACGTTTTTATTCAAAATTTTGAAGAAAGAAATTATTTTAGGTGACTTATAAATCTAGTAACATCAAACCATACAATAACGAGGACAAACTTTAGTTTTTAATTTAATTTTCTGGATATGTCTGAATTAGACTGACGAATGCTGCGACTCAATCTTACACGATCAATGCACCAGCTTGATGAAACGGCTACTTAGGGGGTAGAGAGAGCCGGATTTCTCCGTTAATCTTAGCGTGCAAACGTGGTTTTGAAACCAACATCTTGCATAGTGTCGATTGTCTTTAAAATGTTTTGTGACATATTATGGGAACTGTTGTTAATTTTTTTCGTCTACATCAGACAATTAGATGTCATTCAAAAAATATGCTTTAGTGTCAACACCCCTGGAAAATGATCAAAATCAATATGAATACCCCTGGAAAACTGATGAAAAACCCCTGGAAAGTCCTGGAATTTTGTTTTGCTTTAAGTGTACGAACCCTGTGCCTGGCCTATATTCGGGCTATAGCACACGTTCTTTACCCCCTCGTGTCTGTGAGTTACCAGAATCACATGCTATATGAAATAGCATGTGACAGTCCCTCGGGTGTAATAAACGGGTGCTATAGCCCTCATGGCCAGGCAATATGTGTTCAATACCACACTCTACTCCCTTCTCAACTTTGCAATTACAATCATTAATACAAGATGTCGGCAACGAAACGGGAGAACCTATTATTCAGGAAAGACAGATTAGGATTATGACAAATCCAGCCAGACAAGACAGTGAAGGTATTAGATTATGACTAATCTTTACATTACAAGACAAAGTCAACATTATGTGAATACTTTAATCCTATGTGTTAAACTGTTTAAATGGATTAAATGCCGACACATGCCCAGTTTTCCACATCACCAAATGTAGGAAATGTGAAAGAGAAAAGTAGACCAGAGTTGGGACTCAAACCTGGTACCCTCCAATCACGAGATGGAAACACTAATTTACCAACCTTGCTATCCAGGCCGATATCTACTTATACCACACTCTACTCCCTTCTCAACTTTGCAATTACAATCATTAATGTGGTCTATTCTATTGGTTTAGTTTCTGTTTTGCATAGTTGGAAATGTACAAAAAGTATGTGTACATGGTACATGTAAAATTGTTGTTGATATGACAACAAGCATTTGATACTGTAACAGTGCTTTTGTCAGTGATGTGACCTCTATATGACCTCCACGTGTGACACCTTGATAGGGACATGTATTCTAGGTCAAAGGTCAGATGACATCATACCAAGTAGGCTGATGATGTTCGTATAGCTGAATGCCCTGTTTGTGTATGTGTCTGATTCTGACCCCTTTAACAGGGTAGACAGTCATACATATACATAAGGATATCAAATATAGTCTTGTCATTCAAATTAAGGTTGACACCAGTTCCTTTTTACTGTGTAGGTCAGAGGTCAAATCTAGTGGATAATCCACACACTTGCGAACTGTCAAACAAAAACAATGGATACCATCACATCAGTGCCGGTGTACTGTTTTATTTCTGTCTCTGTTTTATTCATCAATGTAGCACATCCTTGTATTGTTTCGTACACCTTTGACCACATGAGACATGATTGATAAGTTCCCGAGATAAAGCTGATGTTATGCTCCAGTGTATTTATAAGTCGTCTGATGCTATTTTTTTTTCTCATGGCTAGTCGAGGTAATCAGTGCCATGCAGTGTATTGACCCTGGCAAAATGTGTGGACAACAAATGTTGAGACTGAAAAATAAGTACTTGTGGGCTTGAGTTATGGTGGTTTGGGTTGCCATATTATGGGTATTATTAGCAGGTATTTTATATATTGACTTAAACCAGTAGTTGAACCCATGGTTTTACCTCAGGAAATTTTTTGCCTTGGGCAGTAATTAGTAGGACCTCAGTACACCCACTCCCAATGCTTAAGATGTTGACAACACCATGTTCAAGTAAGATCTCTTAGTTGGTGGGAGGGACATCACATTGTGGAACTTGACGTTTGATCTTGCAGAGCAGTTGGAAAGATGGAAGTTTGAAAGGTGTGGTGATTGTGGTTCAAGTCTTACTTTTACAAACTGTGGGGATTTAGGGTTGCCAGTTGATGTTACATCAACTGGCAGAAACCAGACGGATCAGAACTGATTTGCTGGACATGTATATATACACTTTCCTATGGACATACTCTCATTGATCCAGTTGTGTTTTTCAAAGTATCTACTTCAACAACAAGAGGACACAGTTTGAAATTATTTTAAGGACAGATCCAGATTGGATATACATGAATATTTTTTTCAGTCAACGTGTCGTAGGCATTTGTTACAGTTTACCATAAAGGGTTATTGCTAATTCATCAGTTAAATCATAGACAGTAGAGGGGAGATCTACTGTCTATGGTTAAATCATTTCAAGGCGTGTATTGATAATCACCTCAGAACTGTAAGGGGTCTTTAAAAGCCTCATTGGCTTCCTACCCCGTGTAAATTCACAGTAAATACACTGAATGTGAGTACAGTACTCTGAACACAGTTCACATAGTCCCACTTTAAACTTAGCAACAGATGCAGAAAAACTGCCGTGTCTGTGACAGTTGATTTATGACATTAATTCTAATATTTCCCATAGATAACACAAGTGAACATAATTATTTATGTACAACTTTCATGACCGTGTCTGTGACGGTTGATTTATAACATTAATTCTCTAATACTTCCGTAGATAACACTAGTGAACATAATTATTTATGTACAACTTTCATGAAAGCTACCAGTGCAGTGCCATATGTGTAAAGTTTTTGTTCAAAACAGCTGACCATAACGGTTACAACTGTGTGTACCACATTTTTCCTTTGTGTGAGTTGTCAGCTTGAGAACGTATCATGACAGATCTCAGATTTGTCACTACATTGATTGCATTAGGTCTCGTAGCCCGATAAATTATGATCATTTTGGAGTCACAATATCGTCACAACATTCCTGTGTTTAAAGGCCTATGTTTCAATCCCTGGTCATCCCATTATTGTTATCTTAAAGATTACATGGGATCATTCATTTGTTATTGACCCAACTTTTTTTTTAATAACTCGGCCAAACAATCAGTTTTCGTACCTAGATTTTATTCCTAAACTTAAGTGGTCCCTTTAATAAATGTAGTAAAGTTGTTTTAGCTCATAGACAGTAGAATATCTATGCTTAGATGCATATAAAACAACATTACTTTACTAATAAAATCTCCTTTATCACCAGTAATGTAAAATGACAAGCTGTAACATGATAACTTGACAGTCATTGGAAAATAATTTTGTACTTGAAATGTTGTTGTTTTAAATAGAAGGGGAACAATTTCCCTAATGGAGGACAAATCTTCAGATTTAGTCGCTTCTGATGAAAGCACATTTCCAAGTACATTATTTGGGGTGTAACATTGTTCATGATAGTTATCTTTGTCAAATGTGTGTATAACTTTTACAATGTACTATCTTTAAAGGGCATTACCACTTCAGAAAATACAGATATTTTCATAAAATATGACTGCTTGTGATGTCAGAGAAACATCAAGTTAATCTTGTGCCCTTATATAGAGTATCTTTGATGTGGGCCAATGCATTATGGGAGTCAGCAGAAATAATATATTGGCATGGTTGAACAATGACTCCTAAGTGTGTATTCCCTTGTGTGTAAAACATGTCATGAATATGATGTCTGTCTGTCTGTCTGTCTGTCTGTCTGTCTGTCTGTCTGTCTGTCTGTCTGTCTGTCTCCTCTCTCTCTCTCTCTCTCTCTCTCTCTCTCTCTCTCTCTCTCTCTCTCTCTCTCTCTCCTCCCATTTTTTTCTTTCTCACATTCTCTTTTTGTCTTTCTCTTCTCTGAAGAAGAAGAAGATGATGATGAATACCTCTTACCAAATGCCTTTGAAGATGTAGAAGTAAATATTAGTGAAGTAGGAAAACATTCATTTGCTGCCATGGAAACAGATCATGATAAAGTGAGGAGAGAGAAACTACAGGGAAGAACAACAGATGAACAACTGTTTGTGGTTCAACAGAGAAGGTAAATGTTGATAAAAATGACACTCATCAGTAACTTCTTAACTTAAAAAGTCAGTGATGTTTTCTAAATGTGTTTGAATGAGAGTTTATATGTGTGTATTGGTTTAGTACAGATGTATCTAGGAGAGGAAGAGAAACATTTTAGTTATCAATACAGACAGAAGGTGGGGAACCGTGGTAAATGATGGGAACTCTTGTAGATTGTACCTACTCTAAATACCAGCCATAATGAAAACACTGGTAGGAAACCCTGGTAAAATGACAGAGGAACTCAGGTAGATTTTAACCACTTACCACCGTTAACAAAAAAACTGGTCAAGAACCCTGATAAAGTGACTGGTGAACATGGGTAGATTTTACCTTCTTACTACCCTGAAAAAAAACATTGGTAGGGAACTCTGGTAAAATGACAGACGAACTCAGGTAGATTTTAACTACTTACCACCGTTAACAAAAAAACTGGTCGAGAACGCTGGTAAAATGACAGGGGAATATGGGTAGATTTTACCTATACTTACCACCCATAACAAAAACACTGGTAGGGAACCCTGGTAAAATGACAGGGGAACATGGGTAGACTTTGTCTTCTTTCCACCCTGAACAAAAACATTGATAGGGAAGGAACCCCCGAAAATGAAAGGGGAACTTAGATTTTACCCATTTACACCCCCCCCCCCCCCCCCCCCCCCCCGAGTGATGAATAAGTACTGTTTTCTCCACAGCTGTTAATCACTACAATTATCATTTTGTGTGGTAGGTATCAGAGATGGTTGCAAAGAGCTAGACAGACAGACCTGACCGAGATTGCAGCCCTCAGATGTCTTTATCAGTCAGGTACTGATTTTTTCGGTAGACCTGTTATTTTCTTTGTGGGTAGAAACTTCCCTGCAGGAAGCATCGACCTTGACAAAGTAGGTGCACATTTTTTTTTACCTGTTTGACCATTTTTAATGTTCTATTTCTAGACCGTACTATACCTCATTCAGGTCTTTGATATTATCGTATGTTGTATGTTGTATTTCTAGACTGTACTGTACCTGATTCAGGTCTTTGACAGTATCGTATGTTGTATGTTGTATTTCTAGACTGTACTATACCTGATTCAGGTCTTTGACAGTATCGTATGTTGTATGTTGTATTTCTAGACTGTACTATACCTGATTCAGGTCTTTGACAGTATCGTATGTTGTATGTTGTATTTCTAGACTGTACTGTACCTGATTCAGGTCCTTGACAGTATCGTATGTTGTATGTTGTATTCTAGACTGTACTATACCTGATTCAGGTCTTTGACAGTATCGTATGTTGTATGTTGTATTTCTAGACTGTACTGTACCTGATTCAGGTCTTTGATAGTATCGTATGTTGTATGTTGTATTCTAGACTGTACTATACCTGATTCAGGTCTTTGACAGTATCGTATGTTGTATGTTGTATTTCTAGACTGTACTATACCTGATTCAGGTCTTTGACAGTATCATATGTTGTATGTTGTATTTCTAGACTGTACTATACCTGATTCAGGTCTTTGATAGTATCGTATGTTGTATGTTGTATTTCTAGACTGTACTATACCTGATTCAGGTCTTTGATAGTATCGTATGTTGTATGTTGTATTTCTAGACTGTACTCTACCTGATTCAGGTCTTTGACAGTATCGTATGTTGAATGTTGTATTTCTAGACTGTACTGTATCTGATTCAGGACTTTGACAGTATCGTATGTTGTATGTTGTATTTCTAGACTGTACTGTACCTGATTCTGGTCTTTGACAGTATCATATGTTGTATGTTGTATTTCTAGACTGTACTATACCTGATTCAGGTCTTTGACAGTATCGTATGTTGTATGTTGTATTTCTAGACTGTACTATACCTGATTCAGGTCTTTGAAAGTATCGTATATTGTATGTTGTATTTCTAGACTGTACTATACCTGATTCAGGTCTTTGACAGTATCGTATGTTGTATGTTGTATTTCTAGACTGTACTATACCTGATTCAGGTCCTTGACAGTATCGTATATTGTATGTTGTATTTCTAGACTGTACTATACCTGATTCAGGTCTTTGACAGTATCGTATGTTGTATGTTGTATTTCTAGACTGTACTATACCTGATTCAGGTCTTTGACAGTATCATATGTTGTATGTTGTATTTCTAGACTGTACTATACCTGATTCAGGTCTTTGACAGTGTTGTATGTTGTATGTTGTATTTCTAGACTGTACTATACCTGATTCAGGTCTTTGACAGTATCATATGTTGTATGTTGTATTTCTAGACTGTACTGTACCTGATTCAGGTCTTTGACAGTATCGTATGTTGTATGTTGTATTTCTAGACTGTACTATACCTGATTCAGGTCTTTGACAGTATCGTATGTTGTATGTTGTATTTCTAGACTGTACTGTACCTGATTCAGGTCTTTGACAGTATCGTATGTTGTATGTTGTATTTCTAGACTGTACTATACCTGATTCAGGTCTTTGTCAGTATCGTATGTTGTATGTTGTATTTCTAGACTGTACTGTACCTGATTCAGGTCTTTGACAGTATCGTATGTTGTATGTTGTATTTCTAGACTGTACTATACCTGATTCAGGTCTTTGACAGTATCGTATGTTGTATGTTGTATTTCTAGACTGTACTGTACCTGATTCAGGTCGTTAACAGTATCGTATGTTGTATGTTGTATTTCTAGACTGTACTGTACCTGATTCAGGACTTTGACAGTATCGTATGTTGTATGTTGTATTTCTAGACTGTACTGTACCTGATTCAGGTCTTTGACAGTATCGTATGTTGTATGTTGTATTTCTAGACTGTACTGTACCTGATTCAGATCTTTGACAGTATTGTATGTTGTATGTTGTATTTCTAGACTGTACTGTACCTGATTCAGGTCTTTGACAGTATCGTATGTTGTATGTTGTATTTCTAGACTGTACTGTACCTGATTCAGGTCTTTGACAGTATCGTATGTTGTATGTTGTATTTCTAGACTGTACTATACCTGATTCAGGTCTTTGACAATATCGTATGTTGTATGTTGTATTTCTAGACTGTACTATACCTGATTCAGGTCTTTGACAGTATCGTATGTTGTATGTTGTATTTCTAGACTGTACTATACCTGATTCAGGTCTTTGACAGTATCGTATGTTGTATGTTGTATTTCTAGACTGTACTATACCTGATTCAGGTCTTTAACAGTATCGTATGTTGTATGTTGTATTTCTAGACTGTACTATACCTGATTCAGGTCTTTAACAGTATCGTATATTGTATGTTGTATTTCTAGACTGTACTGTACCTGATTCAGATCTTTGACAGTATCGTATGTTGTATGTTGTATTTCTAGACTGTACCTTACCTGATTCAGGTCTTTGACAGTATCGTATGTTGTATGTTGTATTTCTAGACTGTACTATACCTGATTCAGGTCTTTGACAGTATCGTATGTTGTATGTTGTATTTCTAGACTGTACTATATCTGATTCAGGTCTTTGACAGTATCGTATGTCGTATGTTGTATTTCTAGACTGTACTATACCTGATTCAGGTCTTTGACAATATCGTATGTTGTATGTTGTATTTCTAGACTGTACTATACCTGATTCAGGTCTTTGACAATATCGTATGTTGTATGTTGTATTTCTAGACTGTACTATACCTGATTCAGGTCTTTGACAGTATCGTATGTTGTATGTTGTATTTCTAGACTGTACTATACCTGATTCAGGTCTTTGACAGTATCGTATGTTGTATGTTGTATTTCTAGACTGTACTATACCTGATTCAGGTCTTTAACAGTATCGTATATTGTATGTTGTATTTCTAGACTGTACTATACCTGATTCAGGTCTTTGACAGTGTTGTATGTTGTATGTTGTATTTCTAGACTGTACTGTACCTGATTCAGGTCTTTGACAGTATCGTATGTTGTATGTTGTATTTCTAGACTGTACTGTACCTGATTCAGGTCTTTGACAATATCGTATGTTGTATGTTGTATTTCTAGACTGTACTGTACCTGATTCAGGTCTTTGACAGCATCGTATGTTGTATGTTGTATTTCTAGACTGTACTGTACCTGATTCAGGTCTTTGACAATATCGTATGTTGTATGTTGTATTTCTAGACTGTACTGTACCTGATTCAGGTCTTTGAAAGTATCGTATATTGTATGTTGTATTTCTAGACTGTACTGTACCTGATTCAGGACTTTGACAGTATCGTATATTGTATGTTGTATGTCTAGACTGTACTATACCTGATTCAGGTCTTTCACAGTATCGTATATTGTATGTTGTATTTCTAGACTGTACTGTACCTGATTCAGGTCTTTGACAGTATTGTATGTTGTATGTTGTATGTTGTATTTCTAGACTGTACTATACCTGATTCAGGTCTTTGACAGTATCGTATGTTGTATGTTGTATTTCTAGACTGTACTGTACCTGATTCAGGTCTTTGACAGTATCGTATGTTGTATGTTGTATTTCTAGACTGTACTATACCTGATTCAGGTCTTTGACAGCATCGTATGTTGTATGTTGTATTTCTAGACTGTACTATACCTGATTCAGGTCCTTGACAGTATCGTATGTTGTATGTTGTATTTCTAGACTGTACTGTACCTGATTCAGAGCCTTGACAGTATCGTATGTTGTATGTTGTATTTCTAGACTGTACTATACCTGATTCAGGTCCTTGACAGTATCGTCAACAAGGACTACGTCATCGTCTACTTCCATACTCTCAGTACTCCTGTCAATCATCCTGATCTATCCTGGATTAAACAAGTCTACAATTTACTTGATTACAAATGGAAGAAGAATCTCAAAGCTTTCTACATCATCCATCCAACATTATGGTGTAAGGTGAGTATAAACCCCCCCCCCCCCCCCCCCCTTTAAACCAGTAAGATTGGAATATTCCTATTGTTTTCTAAAGTAAGACAAGTCCATTGCCACAAAAGATAGGGAAAATTGTTGGAAAGACTCAATACGTTATGCGAGTTTGCATTTTGTTTTTTGTTTATTTTGATTTGCTTGCAAGTGATGGTTTTAATCCCGTATGCTTTCAGTGGGAGCACAGCTTGTATGTATGATCTCTAGGGAGTTTACGATGTATAGAGTTTTAAAAAAACTGTGTCAGGGGTATGTTCTCTACTGAGTTGACAATGTATAGAGTTTCAAACTGTGTAAGAACTGTGTTCAGGGTAATAATTATTGTACAGTACTTTCAATTATGGGAGGACACTTTATAGAAAGGTATATTATTGATGTGCAGAATTGTTAAAATTGTTATGGGTCAAGTATTCTGATGCAGGTATTTTATAGACATTTCTCGTGTATTTCCTCACCACCATGACTTTTTAGTATAGCGCCCCCTTCTGGCAATCTGAAGAAATGGATATTGCTCATCATCAACTGGTCTTGATAAACCCAGACTCTGCCACTGGGAGGTTGTCTCTCTTTCACCTGCCCCAAAGAGTCCACACTAGTACTATATAAAAATGTTTGTGACAAAGCATGATGAATTTCTGGAAAAGTCATTACCAAGATGGTGGTGCTAAAAACAATAGAGGCAGCAATAGTTGATCACTGTATACCTTGTAGACAATGTGTCATGATTGCCTGTTTTTTTAAACCTCTGTGTACTAACTACTATGCACCAGTTACCATCTGTCTGTCTGTCTGTCTGTCTGTCTGTCTGTCTGTCTGTCTGTCTGTCTGTCTGTCTGTCTGTCTGTCTGTCTGTCTGTCTGTCTGTCTGTCCGTCCGTCCGTCCGTCCGTCCGTCCGTCCGTACATACATACATACATACATACATACATTCTTACACAGACATACATACATACATACATACATACATACATACATACATACATACATACATACATACATACATACATACATACATACAGACATAGACAGACACACATACATACATACATACATACATACATACATACATACATACATACATACATACATACATACATACATACATTATTTCATTCTTACACAGAGAGACAAGACACTTAGTAGTAATGCAGTTCAACAAAGACATACCATGAACATTTAGCTATGAAATAGACAAACTTTGAAGAGAGGCCATTACTTTGATGGGATAGAAGCATTTTAATTATCTGTAGAAGTGTAAAAAAGTAACAGGGTTTGGAAAGACTTCTTGTAAACCACCTGTTGGCTTTAAGTTTAACTCTTAGTTATAACCAATTTAAGGAAGGCACCTAGATGGTCAACATGTGTTTGTCTCATGTAGAAAAAACAATAGACCCTCCACCCTCTATGAAAAAACATTGCGTTTCTCAAGAGTTTGTATAGAAAAGAAGTTTTGTTTTATCATTGATGTGTTGTTTTGTGTCACCATTGTGTTGTGTACATTGTCTTTTGATGTATAGATAAACAAGTGAGTACCAGACATCATGAACTACTAAACAATGTATTAACTTGTTATTTTTGTGGGCGTTGGCAGCAAACAAAACCGGATTTGGTGTATCAGCAGTCTTTCACGGCGCTAACCTTTCATAGGCATGTCTGAGTTATGTCTGTAGACACCGTTTTCAACTGTGTCATCAACCTGAGGCACAACTAACTTGTCATTTACCTAATTCTGTGTACGTATGTATACATTACACAAAAGATACAAATACCTCCAAGGATTTAGATGTTTGATTCTCCTACAAGGTCGTTTAACTGACGGGTTTTCATCAAGCATTGTGAACAGTACAAAACCTACATGTGGCTTATGGCAGTTATGACGTACATGCAGATATGTTATCTCCCTCTATTGTTAAAGGAATATTAACTCTAAATGTAGTCTGGTACGTTCACAACTTTTTAGGGGTGGATTTGGAAAAAAGCATGTCTTTAAATACTGAATTTTCCCAAAATTTAAATAGGCTGCTACTGTATGTAAAAATTCACTCAAAACATAGTTTGGTACGTTCACAACTTTTTTAGGGGTGTATTTGGAAAAACAATCATGTCTTTAAATACTGGATTTTCCTAAAATTTAAATAGACTACTATGTAAAAATTTACTCAAAAACATAGTTTGGTACTTTTTACAACTTTTTAGGGGTGGATTTGGAAAAAATATGAATTTAAATACAGGATTTTCTCAAAATTTATAGAAGGCTGAGTAAAAATTAAGTCAGAACGTAGTCTGGTACTTTTACTACCGTACTTTTCAGGAATTGTATTTTTAAAAAAAGTTGTCTTTCATCACTGGATTTATCAAATTTAAAGGAACACCAGGTACCAATAACTCAAAATGTAGTCTGTTACTTTTATTATCGTACTTGCATAAATTTTATGGAGAAAAAAACCAACAAATTATGTGATAAATCTCTGGATATACCAACATTTAAACAGGGCAATCAAAAACAATCGTTATTTCACATTTTACAATCATGGAAACTTTCACATTTATAACTTTATACCCTTGTAGGGTTTACTTTTGAATTGGCTCAAATTTGAAATAACGAATTCAGGTTTTCTTTCTTTTAGTGAATGTTATTGCCTGTTTATGTTTGTCAGAAAACTTACTGATGAAATTTTATTTTGTATTTTTTCTCATCTTTTTGTGAGTTTTCAAAAGTTCTTCAAAGTTTGTTCAAAGTAAAAATAATATTTTTTTTT
This sequence comes from Glandiceps talaboti, assembly GCF_964340395.1. Lineage (NCBI taxonomy): Eukaryota > Metazoa > Hemichordata > Enteropneusta > Spengelidae > Glandiceps > Glandiceps talaboti. The sequence goes on along the minus strand of NC_135551.1, from coordinate 19,704,616 downwards.
ATCAGTGTTTTTTGCTATAGTCACAATAAGAAGGTAAAATGGACTCCAAATTATAGTACACATTTTTTACTTCCCCCTCTGTAACTAGAGTTGCCCAACCTAAACAATGTACAATGTGCTGATTTCTGGACAGACTTAGGGATGATCGCACAATGTCACATAACCTCAAAAGACAAACTTTGTTTGTTTGTTGTTGTTTTGTTTTTGTTTTTTTTGGGGGGGAAGGGGGTCTTGCATCAGTGTGATTGCTGAACTTTGTTTTCGCACTTGTAACCAAATATTGACGGAAAACTTTCTAGCATTTGATGTTAAAACGTTCTGTATTGACTACTGAGATGTTGATTAAAATGTACTGTTAATGTGATATACAGTGCTGGTTTTCATGTTTTTAAATCGTATGGCTCATAGTGGTTTGACTGCTGCAATTTTCACAATGGTTATCCACCATATATAAGTGTGTCAATGTTCACATAGGAGGAGGGGGGTTCGGCCTAAGCAAACAAAGTTCGTTTATTGACATTTATTTTTGAAGTATATTTTATTGCAGTTCGTTTATGGTGACATTGGGCAACCATCCCTCACTCCAGATGTTTTGATTGACAAGCTAACTAGAATTGACAGTCACGTTAAGACAGACAGTCCTCAAGACAATCAAATGACGAACATTGTCAATAAACAGTGTAAAATCCCCCCTGATTTACACTCTTTATGTAAATACAAATAATGACCTCCATAGATTTAGGATTATCACACTGTATGTACATATTAACTTTAACCATGCTTTAACAGACAAACTCAAAATAGTGTTTAACCATAGACCCTCCACCAGGGTCTAAAACTTCCTCACAACAGAGTTTAATTGTACAGAAAAGCTTTTGTTTGAAACTTGGTTAGTTTAGGATGACCCTTTTGTTGTTTCTTTGTCTCTCATTGTTATACCTTAAAAACTGGTGGGTTGTTCAGTTTGTCAAAAACCAAAGAAGACAAGAACAAGAGTATGTGTGTATATGTGCATTTCAGGGGTTCATTAAAGTGGCCATGTGGATGAGGATTGGGTATTAAATTATTTTGGATTTTTGATTTATAAAACAATTTTATCATGGCTTCCTACTTGAAAAATCAATGTGAAAAAAAACATATGCCAAGTCCTTGTTTGTAACTCAATAAATTGCACAAAATTGGTAAATGTGTACAAGTTTGTCATTGTACGTATAATAACAAACTTTTTACACATATTTTATGTTTGTTTTTTACAATGTATTGAGTTACATACACAAACTTTGTCAATGTTGTTTCACATTGATTTTTCAAGTAGGAAGCCATCAGTGCTAAAAAAATTTTTATACCCAAATAAATACTCATATGGCCACTTTAAATTCATAATTATACTTATAACAGTATTCATTTAATGCTGTAGAAATGGCAAGTATGATCAGAAAGAGAGTATGTACAATTTCATTTCTGAAAATTCCTGAAATTCAGCAAGAAATGATAATGTTGACCTAGATATGCCCTTTAGGTGTTGCTAAAATTTTGGGGGCCATGTCCATGTCCATGTATACAGGGTTGGCCAGTTTATAAGTCTACCTATACTTATAGTTAAAAGCCTTTGGAAGTTTTATATTGCATTGTTCTTGAACATGATTTATACTAAAGCCTAAAGGTCCAGTTACACAAGGCGGTACATGAACCAATTTGTGAGATGTAACAGATTGCTTAGTGCATTGCTCACCGATGTGTAACTTGGTCTTAAATTTTTATTTACATTTTACTTATTGCTTGTAGCAACATACTGTTGATACATATGAGATTGACACATTCTCTTTAGACCTACTGTTTTATGTTATAATTTTGTTGATTTTTTTTCCCGTTTCTAGGTCCTGACATGGTTCTTTACAACGTTCACAGCTTCAACGCTTAAACACAAGATTCATAGTCATGCTGGTGTCAAGATACTCTATAATCTCATCCCACCAGAACATCTAGACATCCCACCCTTTGTATTAGATCATGATATGAAGGTAAGTCCAGGCTAGCCACTATCATCTAATCCCACCAGAATATCTAGACATCCCACCCTTTGACCCACCAGAACATCTTGGTATCCCACCCTTTGTATTAGATTATGACATGAAGGTAAGTACAGGTTAGCCACTATAATGTCATCCCACCAGAACATCTAGGTATCCCACCCTTTGTTTAAGACCCACCAGAACATCTTGGTGTCACACCCTTTATATTAGATTATGATATGAATGTAAGTACAGGTTAGCCACTATAATCTCATCCCACCAGAATATCTAGACATTTCACCCTTTGTTTAAGACCCACCAGAACATCTAGGTATCCCACCCTTTGTTTAAGACCCACCAGAACATCTAGACATCCCACCCTTTGTATTAGACTATGACATGAATGTAGGTCCAGGTTAGCCACTATAATCTAATCCCACCAGAACATCTAGGTATCCCACCCTTTGTTTAAGACCCACCAGAACATCTAGACATCCCACCCTTTGTATTAGACTATGACATGAATGTAAGTCCAGGTTAGCCACTATAATCTAATCCCACCAGAACATCTAGACATCCCACCCTTTGTTTAAGACCCACCAGAACATCTAGACATCCCACCCTTTGTATTAGATTATGACATGAATGTAGGTCCAGGTTAGCCACTATAATCTAATCCCACCAGAACATCTAGACATCCCACCCTTTGTTTAAGACCCACCAGAACATCTAGACATCCCACCATTTGTATTAGATTATGACATGAATGTAAGTCCAGGTTAGCCACTATAATCTAATCCCACCAGAACATCTAGACATCCCACCCTTTGTTTAAGACCCACCAGAACATCTAGGTATCCCACCCTTTGTATTAGATTATGACACTAAGGTAAGTCCAGGCTAGCCACTATAATCTTATCCCACCAGAACATCTAGACATCCCACCCTTTGTTTAAGACCCACCAGAACATCTAGACATCCCACCCTTTGTATTAGATCATGATATGAAGGTAAGTACAGGTTAGCCACTATAATCTAATCCCACCAGAATATCTAGACATCCCACCCTTTGTATTAGATTATGACATGAATGTAAGTCCAGGTTAGCCACTATAATATCATCCCACCAGAATATCTAGACATCCCACCCTTTGTATTAGATCATGATATGAAGGTACGTCCAGGTTAGCCACTATAATCTAATCCCACCAGAATATCTAGACATCTCACCCTTTGTATTAGATTATGACATGAAGGTAAGTCCAGGTTAGCCACTATAATCTAATCCCACCAGAACATCTAGACATCCCACCATTTGTTTAAGACCCACCAGAACATCTAGGTATCCCACCCTTTGTATTAGATTATGACATGAATGTAAGTACAGGTTAGCCACTATAATTTCATCCCACCAGAACATCTAGACATCCCACCCTTTGTTTAAGACCCACCAGAACATCTAGGTATCCCACCCTTTGTATTAGATTATGACATGAATGTAAGTCCAGGTTAGCCACTATAATTTCATCCCACCAGAACATCTAGACATCCCACCCTTTGTTTAAGACCCACCAGAACATCTTGGTATCCCACCCTTTGTATTAGATTATGACATGAAGGTAAGTACAGGTTAGCCACTATAATCTCATCCCACCAGAACATCTAGACATCCCACCATCCCATCTCCTTATGTTAGATTACAGTATTATTAAATATACAGGAAAGAAATCTGTCACTGTATTTGTTAAATGTTGCATTTTGGTGACTGTATTCCTGATAATGTTGGCTTGACACACACATTGGGAAATGTTGAGACACTGACCAGGGATTGAAAGTTAACCCTTTAATTATTTCAACTGTACTGCAGTACTATTGGCACTATTTCTTTTTACAGGTGAATGGTCCTGACTATTATATCTCAGCTGAAGATGACATAGGTAAAGATGGCTTATGAGACTAGATCTCGTACTAGATGATATTTCTACTATTATGCCATATACAGTGTACTAGAATCTAACGGGAAGATTTCATGAGGATGAATTTATATGAATAGAAGACCTACCATAGGATATTTCTACTACATACAGTGTACAAGAATCCAACTCTACAGTGGGGAGTTTCAGAGGGTAGGGTTTTTTCTGGTGATTACTCAAACTGGAGTGTTCATTTTTACACATTCATACAACTCAAATAGTTAATTTTTTTAATAAGAAATATTAACATATGGTTTAACTTAACATATGATGTGGTTCAATGATTGAACTTCATGTCTGCCTGCACAGAGGCTTTGAATACAGCAGAAAACAGCAGAATACTTTAGCGCAATGAATGCTCTCGTAAAAACCCCCCCAAAAAACGAACAAAAAGAAAAATATCCTATAGCAGCTTGATTCATATTAACTAATTAGCATATTAAGATTCACTTGAGGTTATGTCATTATGTCAAATCATGTGAAAAATTTGTTTAATAATCAAATGAGCTTAAATACCCAAAATTTTGCCGTAAGAAAATTTGTTACTGGTTCATCTGAAATCATAGAAACTCAGATATTCAACATCCTGTTTCCAAGGAGATTGCCAATCTGTTATTTTGTCTTAGTGTTACTTGGAAATATAGTATGGATAAACTATTAGATTGTAGGTATGACGGTAAACAAGGATGAGTTTCCAAAATATCTTTACTTTATTAAAAACCGAGCTGACATTTTATTCTCACATGAGAGACCTTCTTTAGGCATTAAAAAAAATTGTGTGGTTCCGATTGCATTCAATTTTAAAATAAGTGAGGTACGTAGATTTTTTATTTTATTTTGTTATGTATTTTTTTTCATGTGTGAGTGTCTAGTTCAGGTTTTCCATTATTTTCCAAATGGTCTCTGTGTTGTTTATTTCTTCTCATCAGATGTACAGCCATTACAGATTGGAAGAATAGTTTGATATTGTCTTTTTAAGTTGATGTCAGTTTCCGCACCCACTATTTCTTGTGAGACTTCATGATTTTCGCGATTTTATTATTATTTTTCTCAAGTTATACGTAAGAAAAAGTTAAGGGTCGGCGTGAAAAACTAGGTGGGGTAGGGTAACCGGAACCAAACAACTTTTTTTGTTTGGCCTTAGCTGAAAATAAAAAAAAATACAATGGGACAATGATTAAAAAATGATTTTTGGTTGATTTGATATTTCAAAACCATAGGGAACTTGCAATCCAGACTGAGCATGCTCAGACGCAAAGGACTATGGGATTATCTGTGGTTATCGTAACACCTAATCTGGAGCTATCGATAAAATTAACCTCACACAATGGTCAGGGTGACTATGACTTGATTATTTGTGGTTAAAAACAATGTAACATTATTGTTTACAATACTATTTGATTAGTATTTATTATCACATTTCCCATGATGCAACATTCAACATGGTGGGTTTGCAAGTTCCCTATTGCATGGTGACACCTGCTGTTTTCTTGATTTGAACTGAGTCTGGGTTGGAGTTTTCATAAGCAGAACAACAAACAAATGTTTAAAAGTTTTATTTCTGAGGTGCTTTCTACTTTCTTCATAAAAAATTCTACAACTTAAATAAAATATTTCAATATTTCAAATATTTGATTCTCATTATCACCTGGACAGTTAAGTTTGATTTATAAAATAAAAGTATTGTGGAAACAACTGCTACAGTAAGATGCAGGGGATGTTGTTGCAGGTACTGCAATAAATAGTAAATTGAATCTACAATTCTAATTCTGGTTTTTCAAAACCAATTATTTACTAATACATATATATATGTTCATATGCTACCTTCATAATTAATGATTGATACTATCAATAATTGGTTTTAAAAAGAAAAACTGTGTATGTGAAATGCGTTCTAGTGAATTTACTCTGTTCTAAAATTTTAAGTTTTGTATTTGTCGAAGATGAAGTAACTACTATATGGCTTAGAGAAAGCCATCGGAGTGTAAAAAATGTGTTGCGTTCTGTGTGAAAAAAAATCGTCTTTGGTGTCAAAAAGAAGTCGTCTTTGGTGTCAATTTTTTTTTTTAAGTTTACACTGAAAACAGTTTCATTAAAACTGCTTGTTTGTTATTTTCACCTTTATACTTTGAAAACATAATTATATCAAACTCAAAAAATTAAATGGAAAGTTTATAGCAGTAAATCGGCTTTATTCATAATTTAATATGAACTGTCATAATTTGAAGAATTTTTCTTAATAAGACACAAAATAACCAAGATTTTTTACAGGAATGTTTCAAATTTGTCAAATTATTGAAAAAAGTTGTGTTTGTCAGGTGTAAGCATGTCTTATTAGATGTTAGGACACATTAATGCATTCTAGAAGCTAGCTCCAATTATGGTTTTGTCAAATATTACAGTTTCATTGTTAGCTTGTAGCCATGACCTGTTAGTAAACCCTATTGATGTGATCACTTAGGTTGAGTTGTGTTACAAGCTACTAAAGCATTGAAATTGTGTGTTTTGTGCTAATTATTTGCATAAATGTGTATCTAGTAGTATCCATATATGTGAATGAAGATTATGACTATATGAGAAATAAAGATATAAGATCTAAAAAATATATGATTTTGACTCAGTTGTATAAGTATCTCTTTTTTGTTGGCTAATTGTGTTGAAAATTCCTTCTTAAAAGGCAGCCATAGCTCCCATTCTATAGAACTACACAGATCTCTATCACCCATCATGCAACACTGATTTCAGCATGGCTGCAAAATCCTACTACTAAGCAAGCATGCTGTCATCTGCAAAATGGCTGATGTGAACACCCCTGTACCAACCCTGTTAAAGGGCTGATGCCAACACTCTTGTACTAGCCCTGTAAGCACCCTGCTCCTGGCCATTTAGCAGACAGGGCTACAACAGTGTGTTTTACATCCCCGGCTACTGGTCCCTGTAAAAGGGCTGATGCCAACACCCCTGCTACTGGCCCCTGTAAAGTGCTGCTGCTAAAACAGTGGTAAAGTGTATATACTGTATTAGTAACTACAGCTATGTCACAGTAATTGTAACTACAGCTATGTCACAGTAATTGTAACTACAGCTATGTCACAGTAATTGTAACTACAGCTTTGTCACAGTGTGTAGTAAGTCTTATAAGATCATTGAGACTACAGCTATAGAAGTGAATTACCAAATGTTTTCTGAACTAATAGCTACAGCTATTTGAGCCGAGTACAGTACACTGCAGGTTACACTTCACTCTCTCTGTTTGACACAATCGAGTAGCAACCAATAAGAAACTGAGCAATCTACACTGTAAGATAGCAAGATCACAATTTCTTGCTCTGAATGAAGTAAACATTTTAATGTATGTACTGCAACTAGACACAAACATGCTGGTGCCAGTGTTTTGATGTCAGCATGGTGGCAGTGTTTTGATGTCAGCATGGTGGCAGTGTTTTGATGTCAGCATGGTGGCAGTGTTTTGATGTCAGCATGGTGCCAGTGTTTTGATGTCAGCATGGTGGCAGTGTTTTGATGTCAGCATGGTGCCAATGTTTTGATGTCAGCATGGTGGCTGTGTTTTGATGTCAGCATGGTGCCAATGTTTTGATGTCAGCATGGTGCCAATGTTTTGATGTCAGCATGGTGGCAGTGTTTTGATGTCAGCATGGTGCCAATGTTTTGATGTCAGCATGGTGCCAATGTTTTGATGTCAGCATGGTGGCAGTGTTTTGATGTCAGCATGGTGCCAATGTTTTGATGTCAGCATGGTGGCAGTGTTTTGATGTCAGCATGGTGCCAGTGTTTCGATGTCAGCATGGTGGCAGTGTTTTGATGTCAGCATGGTGGCAGTGTTTTGATGTCAGCATGGTGCCAATGTTTTGATGTCAGCATGGTGGCAGTGTTTTGATGTCAGCATGGTGGCAGTGTTTTGATGTCAGCATGGTGCCAGTTTTTTGATGTCAGCATGGTGCCAATGTTTTGATGTCAGCATGGTGCCAGTGTTTTGATGTCAGCATGGTGCCAATGTTTTGATGTCAGCATGGTGGCAGTGTTTTGATATCAGCATGGTGCCAGTGTTTTGATATCAGCATGGTGCCAATGTTTTGATATCAGCATGGTGGCAGTGTGTTGATATCAGCATGGTGCCAGTGTTTTGATATCAGTATGGTGGCAATGTTTTGATATCAGCATGGTGCCAATGTTTTGATGTCAGCATGGTGGCAGTGTTTTGATGTCAGCATGGTGCCAATGTTTTGATATCAGCATGGTGCCAGTGTTTTGATGTCAGCATGGTGCCAATGTCTTGATGTCAGCATGGTGCCAGTGTTTTGATGTCAGCATGGTGCCAATGTCTTGATGTCAGCATGGTGCCAGTGTTTTGATGTCAGCATGGTGTCAGTGTTTTGATGTCAGCATGGTGCCAGTGTTTTGATGTCAGCATGGTGGCAGTGTTTTGATGTCAGCATGGTGCCAGTGTTTTGATGTCAGCATGGTGCCAGTGTTTTGATGTCAGCATGGTGCCAGTGTTTTGATGTCAGCATGGTGGAACGTTAGTTCATTTTCATGCAGCATGTGTAGTTTCTTATTGGTTGGTGTGTGATTGTATCGAACTGCAATTTTCTGTAAAAATTATGACAATTCAGTGAAATCAAAGCCAGTGGAGTTAGTTTAACGAGTAATTATGAATGTAAAACAATGGAAAAGTAACAATAAATTTGCATTTCGTTTTGTTAAACTATAAGCATTTAAATTATGACAAGCTGTTATTTACACACAAGTAATTTTGTTGTCTTTTATTCATTTAATCTTTTTTATGTAAGCATCTTGTATGAAATTTAAATCTACTAAAATTGATATGTATGTTTTTCAACTTGCCGTATATAAAAAGGAAAAATAATTGAAATTTAAATAATTATGCCGAAAAGTGCATCTTTTAGAAATTTAGAAATGTGCTGATGAAACAACTCAATTATGTAAACATTTAGGTGTTTACAAGCAAGACTCGATTATAAATTTTCATGGTAGGTAGATGCATGAAGTTCATAGAGTTTTGCTCATCAAAAGAGGTAATGTATGCATAAATTAGCATAATGAATACATTTGCATATATGTAATTTGCATACTTTTTAGATTTGCATAATATTTGGATGCTGTACTGTTTTGCACAGTGTTATTCTTTATAAGAATTGTAATTTGATATTTTTACAGATTTTCTCCTGCATTGTCATGTTTTATGTCCAAGTATCCTTTTCTTCCCACTCATGTCTTAAAGAAAGGATGTACAAGTTTTAGTTTATAGTTTCCTAAAAAGAAAATCAAGGACTTTTGTGCGAGATATTGGCTTCAACGATATACCGCAACATTTATTATGTAGTAATTAAAAGGGCTTAACATTTGAATTCTATACCCCTCCAAACTTATATGCTCCCCCAAAATTCACGTAGTATGGACCAATCTTGAATTCAGTAAACGTGGGGGTAAACCAAAATTCGGAGAGTTAGGGGGGGGGGGGGGGGCTAATGTATTGTAGAAGGATAGTTGACAGTATTAGTAACTAGTACAAAGGGAAGATATTGGATGATTTCTTTGATATCTTGGTCAGTATTAAAATAGGTTTTGCAATTTATTTACATGAGATTTGTAGCTAATTACCAAATGTATAATTCTGTAGGCCAGTTGAACTTGTGAAATAAAATTTGTTTCAATTGGACCAATCATTTTGTGGCATTTTTTGTACTCTTTGTGGCTATGTGTTGTAGTCTGCCTGGTTACTTGTAGTCTGCCTGATTACTTGTAATCTGCCAGGTTACTTGTAATCTGCCAGGTTACTTGTAATCTGCCTGGTTACTTGTAATCTGCCTGGTTACTTGTAGTCTGCCTGGTTACTTGTAGTCTGCCTGGTTACTTGTAGTCTGCCTGGTTACTTGTAGTCTGCCTGGTTACTTGTAGTTTACGTGGTTACTTGTAGTCTGCCTGGTTACTTGTAATCTGCCTGGTTACTTGTAGTCTGCCTGGTTACTTGTAGTCTGCCTGGTTACTTGTAGTCTGCCTGGTTACTTGTAGTCTGCCTGGTTACTTGTAGTTTACGTGGTTACTTGTAGTCTGCCTGGTTACTTGTAGTCTGCCTGGTTACTTGTAATCTGCCTGGTTACTTGTAGTCTACCTGGTTACTTGTAGTCTGCCTGGTTACTTGTAGTCTACCTGGTTACTTGTAATCTGCCTGGTTACTTGTAGTCTGCCTGGTTACTTGTAGTCTACCTGGTTACTTGTAGTCTGCCTGGTTACTTGTAGTCTGCCTGGTTACTTGTAATCTGCCTGGTTACTTGTAATCTGCCTGGTTACTTGTAGTCTGCCTGGTTACTTGTAATCTGCCTGGTTACTTGTAGTCTATGTGGTTACTTGTAATCTGCCTGGTTACTTGTAGTCTGCCTGGTTACTTGTAGTCTGCCTGGTTACTTGTAGTCTGCCTGGTTACTTGTAATCTGCCTGGTTACTTGTAGTCTGCCTGGTTACTTGTAATCTGCCTGGTTACTTGTAATCTGCCTGGTTACTTGTAATCTGCCTGGTTACTTGTAGTCTGCCTGGTTACTTGTAGTCTGCCTGGTTACTTGTAGTCTGCCTGGATACTTGTAGTCTGCCTGGTTACTTGTAGTCAGCCTGGTTACTTGTAGTCTGCCTTGTTACTTGTAGTCTGCCTGGTTACTTGTAGTCTGCCTGGTTACTTGTAGTCTGCCTGGTTACTTGTAGTGTACATGGTAGTTGTGCCCATGTCGAGCTATACACACTAAATATGTTACATTATACCATGCCAAGTTGAACAAAAAATGTGGAATATATACTCTGGTCGTTCTAGGTCACGACAACACGTGTCTACGTCACTGGTTCTGTTATGTTTGAAAGATGAGTCAAAACGTTCAAAATTGCCATCACTTTTCCCGATTTTTCTTTAATATTAGTGGCGCTGGTATAATTATGTTATTCTCCAATATTTTTCTTCATTCAGCCGGAAAATATTCGTGGCCTAAGGGTTGTCACTACGAGTCGCTAGACGAGTAATGACAACCCTTAGGTCACGAATATTTTCCTTGGTTGAACGAAGAAAAAAATATTGGGGAATAACATCCAAATGCCGTGAATGTACGTGAATGTATAGGTAGAACTATATCGGTTCAAGTTTTTGCGACACGTTTATAAGCCTTTCTATTTTATAAGCTGAACCAAACAATATCGATCATGATGGCCAGACTTTTATGTGGTCTATAAAATCAACGTAAACAAGTAAACCTTTTCATTTATATAGTAGCCATGTTTGCAATAATTTATAAGACCTGGCTTCTACATAAAGACACTGACAGGCTTCAGTCTGTGAACATCTTTCAGTGTTTCTTGGCAGAAATTAGAATCAGGATTGCGACAGATACTTCACCGTCATGGTGGTAGTTTTCTCGTTATATGTGCGTTTGTATGCAAATTTCTGTTTACGTATTGAGTACGTAAAGCACACAAACTGTAATATGTAATTAAGGTTATGGAAAATATAAACTGATCAATTGATAAAAAAAAAAAGTTGCATTTATAAAGTGCGATTTTGTAAAAAGGAAAATAAGAAGTGATGATAAGGGGTTAAAGAAGTTCTCTTGGCTCTGGGGCCCTAGGACACATTGGTTGCGTTACAACAGCTGACACGGCATAAACTTTAAGCCATGATTACCAGAATGAATGGTGCAATTTTCAGTACGTTCATTTGCACGCAACTGTGAGTTTACATCAGTTTCGACAGAGCTATAGGAATTGTTTTTTTTTTCAATGGGGTCGGGGGATAGGGGTGGTTCAGCAAAAAAAAGTCAACATCGCTATTGTTACCTGTAGGGGTACCACCCAGACATCAAACTCTTCCATTGCTAATCTCCCATAAGACACTGTGTGTACATAAGCAATCAAAGACACGTAGCTTATAGTCGTCGTCCGGTATATGTTCTCTACGAAGTTTTGATGTTTGTTCTCTTGTGAAACTTTTGTTGTTCATCTCCATGTAGAATTTAGAGTTTTAGTGACGTCATTAAATAGTCGTAAGTAATGACGTCACTGCACGTGACTTTGTAACCACGATCTCACCATATGGGGTTTGTACGTGTACACACCATTCTCTCTCGCAAGCCAGAGTTATTATTTCTACTTGTGGGAGGCTCGTTAAGAACGTTGCCGTAAAACAGGCCGTGGTTTGCGACGATGGTAAACAAACATTTCAGGAGAAAAGTAGAAAGATGTGGTCCACCATGATGTTGACTTTCAAACATTTTGGTTACTATGAAGTATATCTGAAGTATACGTAGAAAATGTCATACTCTATGATGCGCCTAAGAACAAATTTCCGTCAGGCTGAAAATCAAAGTTCTTCAATTCTCTCTAAACTTTACACATGAAAGCATCTCCCTGGTCCTTTTTGAAATAATAAATGAAATTTGGGGTTATCATCTTATTTTCAAGGAAATCGCGCCAGTATTTTATTTCCAACAGTATTCGGCAGCCATATTGGTTTCCGCAATGTCTAAATTTTGATATCACTTTGACTTCTATTTTTTTTAAAAATGTACTGTGACCTCTAATGTTTTTGTCATGATTTTAACTGAGAAGAGGTTGGAGTTTTGTCGAACAAAGCAACAACAAATATATGGTGGAAGTTTATTTCCGAGGCGCATTATCTGTTAAATTCCTTTTCACTGCCTATTATCAAGGAACAAAATTCAACTTTCACTCAAATTCATCGTCATAATTCACAACCTCTTTTACACAGCCGAAAAATTACAATTCAGAGAATGCTGAAATTGGTCGAAGGTATTTTGTTCAAAATGGTCTACACAAGTGTCTTCTATATCTACACACGCCTTTTTCGTTTTAAGATTAATTTGATAACATATAACTGAAGGCCTTTAGGTTGCAGGGTTATTACGTGTACAGTCACAACTTAATGATAAGGTCATACAAACAGTTGACTAGCCAACAAATTACGTTTTAGTTTTAGTGACAGTGCAGATTGAAGTGTACATGCCGGAGGGGGAATGTGTACTTATCCTTTATAGCATGTGTACCGTACAACCCTTTCATTCTGACGACAACGACAGTACAGTATCAACTTTCGCTCTTAAAATGAAATGAAAGAAGTATGCAAAAATACCCACCATGGATTGCATATTTAGGATTAAAACGAATCTTTGCAAGGGAGATCACCTTTGGTTTGGTCAATATTTTTTAGACGAAATCCGATATTACAGTGTTTATGTTTTGTAAAGAATTGTGTAGATGTAACTAGGCGTATGCACGGTGATGCGTAATTCCACTCTGAAAGACCGGCTAGTTAATTCACACACACCCTACTCACCCCACGGATGTTGCATGTTGACCCAAGTTTCAGACCTTTAGCCCCGATTATAAATGGAGAGTACAGGGGCTAGATTTGAAAATTGATCTCTGTCTTCATTTGATCATGTGTTATTGGTCTTACTGTATGAAACCATTGCTACTATATGTCAAAATGAGGTCTGTAGCATAGCAATTAAGCAAGCCGAATCACTGATTTGATGACGTATGATATTTTTGTGCACCTCAAATATTAACCAAGTAACCGAGAGAAATGTAGGAGGGTCAGTTAGGCAGATGACGTAATATTTTGGTGCATCAAATTTTTTTTGGTTGACATCAGGCTGGTAGAGAAATGCACATGCGCAAACGTTTTGACATTGTATGTATATTTCATAGCTATCTCAAGGCACAAATCACGTGATACATTCAAGACGAGTTCTATGTATTCGATAGACATAGTGTCTAAAGGGGGCATATGTCCCTTTAATAAGAATGACAGAATTGTAGAATATCTGATATACCTAACATTAATCGGGGGAGGGGGGGGGGGGTACTCCCATAGAAAAGTATACAGGTACGTGCTACCCAAATCAAATGGATCACTTTTTCACGAAAGAAAAATTCCTTGACATGGGTCGATTTTTTTCAAATTCCCTAATCATGGGATCGATAACTTGAGAAACGTATACATGCTTTAGACATACTTTCGCGGCGTTTTAGGGTCTCAGGTTTGTGATTGGCTCAATTCAGGAAATTTGTAGGGATACGTAAGACCGGACTACAGAATATAGCAAAAAAGGGTAGTAAACCAAATTACTTTGACTTTCTTAATTACTACCAGTAACATTTGAACAATTTATTTGCACAGATTGGTAGACGGGCACCATTCCCCTGGGAGATTGTTTTGGTCCCAAACTCTTTAATTTTTTTGAATTTGTTATTCAGTTCTCAAATTTTGGGAAGGAAAAATGTAGTCTTCATTTTTTTCATATTTTCTCCAGTTACTAGTAGCCTCCCCAGAGACTGGTGTCAGTCATCAAATAACAAACAGCTAACAAGGAGCGAATGGTAGACAGGATCTGGTGTACAGATTACTCTAGCCAATCAGACGAGAGGGCACTAAGACTACTTTGTAATAGCGACCTCAGTCTTAGCATCCTCTCGTCTGATTGGCTAGAGTAATATGTGCCCCTGTCTATCATGCTCTCGTTGTTTGCTGTTTAGGGACCACAGTATGGGCGATAACATCTGAGCGCCGCACTGGTGACTGGAACCACGCCATTGGGAGTCTAATTTAAAAAAAATATGAAAAAAAGTTGACCACATTTTCCTCAACAAAAATTTGAAATGAATAACAAATTCAAAACATTTAAATGATTATGAGACAAAACTTTGAAAAAGATCTTCCAAGTCTAACAGAATCATAGTTTCGTCAAAGACATAACGACCTTGAGAGTTTGATCAACTTGAGAGCGACGTAAAAAGTTGATGTCGGGCGTTCGTCTGACGTCATCAACAGCTGATGGTTACATTGTCGAGATGAACTAAATATAAGGCCTTATTTTACAACCACGTACGCGTGACGGCAAATCCACATTTACTGTGTTATCTCGAGCGTAAATTACTATGGGTGTGTTCCGTGTTCGCTACAAGTGTCTCTTTTCATATGCAAATCACTTTGTTGAGTGCAGTAATAATTGTAACCAGTGCAAAAGTTTTTACGCGGTGTGGTTAGTTACATTTGTACAGAAATCGTATATATTCATGTAAAGCGAACGCAGTAAAGATTTATACTGACTGGTTGTATTTTACAGGTCATTAGCTTCAAAAAGTTTCAACTAGCGATTGAACACATACATACTTACAGTTTTCTAGTGATAGAGGGCGTGTGCCATCATGTGTGCAAACGGTAACTCATCATCGTCACCACCACCACCACCACCACCATCACCACCACCATCAACAACATCAACACCACCATCAACAACAACAAAAACAACTATTTAAACAACAACGTAACAAACACATCAACATCGTCGATATTGTTCTTTTGTTATATTGCATACCAAGTTTGTTTAAGAAAAAAAACAATACTGTCACTTAAAGCTCAAACATAATATCAACATTCGACAACAAATCTACAACAAAAAACCTACAAAAAAGAATAGCTATATACAATGTATCTGGTTGCACTGATTAATGGACGTACAGATATGCATAGATACCGAGATAGCGAGACAGCAGGTGGACAGACAGACAGACAGACAGACAGACAGACAGACAGACAGACAGACAGACAGACAGACAGACTGACTGACTGACTGACTGATGGACAGAGACGGACAAACAGATTGATATATCGCTCGCTCGTTCGCTCGCTCGATAGATAGATAGACAGACAGACAGACAGACGGACAGACAGACAGACAGACACATACATACATACATACATACATACATACATACATACATACATACATACATACATAAAACATACATATACATACATACATACATACATACATACATACATACATACATACATACATACATACATAAATGGGTGTGTGTGTATGTATGTATGTATGTATGTATGTATGTATGTATGTATGTATGTATGTATGTATAGATAGATAGATAGATAGATAGATAGATAGATAGATAGATAGATAGATAGATAGATAGATAGATAGATAGATAGATAGATAGATAGATAGATAGATAGATAGATAGATAGATAGATGTGTATCTCAAGCCTATGACTGACCATAGAGTACATGTGACTGGACGTCAAGCGTCTTACTGAAATAAGTCATTAGTCAGTGTTGTGTCAACTACAGTGTCCTGGGACCGGTTTATCAACAAAAGAGCTGCTAATTACAATGGTCATTTTGTTCTGTCGTTATAACGGTGAACAAAAGCCCAGACGTCCTAGTGGGACGCCTAATTACGTATCTAATGGGGGGGGGGGGGGTGGAATTTGAAGGCGGGAAACTATTTCCAAAATATCACACTTGAAATACGTGAACACTACACGACTTACATTTAATCATTGATCCTACACGTGAAGGGTCTATGATTTAATTCACTGAACTATTCATGTGATCAAACGACTTTGCCGTTAAAATCGATTCAAACAATTCTTTTGTTGTGATTGGCGGGATTAACTTTTCAAAGATTACCCTCAGTAGTATTTAAGACGATTTCTAGAAACTTTGTGGACGACTTCACAGACAGGTTGTGGACAATTTCACGTTTACGTGTCAGATAACGTCCATTTTGCTCATAACTTTATCTCTTGCATATACCAGGCTTGTGATCTCTTACTAATGTTTGCAGTTTGTTATATTATATTTCTGGAACAAAGATTGGAACTGATATTATCATTTGAAATTTGAAATTCAAAACAAACTAACAAATATTCATCACATTACCAGTATCTCTACGGCATAACAGATATTGCCACACCCATGGAAGTATTTCTGTAGGGTTTATGTTTTAACGTTCACAAATATGTGGTTTGGCAATATTCCGAGTCTCGTTCATGCAGGTATTTCTTTTCTTGCTTTTTTTCATTCACACTATCGCTTATTCGGTCTTTAATAACAGGGATGCTTTATTTTGTTAGTTAGTAGTATGATTTATTGGCGTTAGTCTACTGTCGCAGAGGACACAGACCAGGTCCCACCGTCATTCACTTCAAAATTGCAACACCCTTCAAGTTTTAAGGTTTGGTTCTTACCTATTGTTATGCAAATGAGTCTCCTAAATACAGGTATTGTTTACACTATTAACTGTGTGTAGTGTGTCGACCATACACTTACTTTCTCAGGTACTACTACGGGTGTAGGTTAATATCTCACGGCCGTCAGCAGAGCAGGACTAGCAAGACATGCCTTGGAGTGTCCATCTGCGAAAATAACTTGGCCTCTGCATCAACAATCACCTTTCTATAAGAGACGCCGGCACTCGGGACAGGAATTAGCCGTGTCTTGCGTTAGAAGGAGTGTACCTGAGAACTTTCACTTGGATCAGCTAGTCTTGCCGGGTCAATATGTCGCTCACAACAATACCGGCCCGCAGGATAACACTTGCGTCGTTTTACTCAGTTCTCCTCTTCTTGCTTTCAACAAAACTCACATATGCGGTAAGTTTAGATGCTCCATCATTTTTTCTCTTACTCTGATCTACTCATTTTGACTAGAAACATTCACAGGCGCGTACCGAGAGGGCCACACCCATTCCCGTGATCGAACGTCTAACCAAGTTGTATATAACCGGTTTCTTCATTGTGCTCTGCACGTGTAAATGTTCAAGAAATGTTACGCAAGTTAGGATATGACTGGACTTCAAATTAATTGGGGCACATTAACATTAACACCCATATAATATATATACAGACGAAATTTCAGATTGGACCTCAAATGTGAACTAATACAATTTCAGTATTTTACATTTCTTAAAAAAATTCGACGATGGAACTTCGACCACTATTGAGGTTTTGTGTATGATAAGTGTTTATTAACTATGTATTATTGCTCCTGTTATTATCATTTTATTGAGGGGGGGGGGGACGACAAACCTTGTTAACAGAGGGTACGCGTCGATTGGCTTCTCTGGTAGCCATCTGTAAGGTCATTCTAAGTGACAGCCCATACACAACCACCTGAAACTTTATTTGCACAACTGGAATACAATACGTCTTTAAGGTCCATAAGCAGCATGCTGACGGAATTGCAATTTTGTTTTTGACTAAGTTTTGTTGAGTACCCACACAACACATGTAAAATGTGCAACCAAGTTGTCAAACAGTAATTAATGTGACGTATATGTATCACTAGCATTTTTTCTTGCAACGTTTTGGTTTACTCTGTTTGCTTTTTTACTCGGAACTCTTCAATAAGTCGCCGGAACAAGCACAAGTCACACGTGTAGTTTGCCACTCTAAGAGTTGTTCAGCAGTGAATCGGCGTCCTATTACGCCAACGACCTTTGACAACTTGAAAATAAATTATTCTGAAATACATCAAGAAAGAACACACGAGGTCGTATTATACCACCACTCTGATGTCAATGTTTGTTTAGTTACCAACTTCAGATACTTCGTCGCTTTTACTTTTTTGTAGGAATCTTCCGTCGAATTTATGAATGACTTGGAAGTAGGAAATTGTCATAAGATAGTAGAAGGGCTAGGGTATCAAATGTGAATGAGTAGAGCCTGGTCATAGTTCAGTTGAAAGAGTATAACGTTTGCTGAGCCTTACAAAGCATGATCAAGTGACTTGGATGTCAAAACACACATTAGAATGAACGTGTTTGGGCATTCGAGCGTCTGTACTGTGTATGTGTCTGTCTGTATGCGTATGTATGTATGTATGTATGTATGTATGTGTGTGTATGTGTATGTGTATGTGTATGTGTATGTGTATGTGTGTGTATGTATGTATGTATGTATGTATGTATGTATGTATGTATGTATGTATGTATGTATGTATGTATGTATGTACGTACGTACGTACGTACGTACGTATGTATGTATGTATGTATGTATGTATGTATGTATGTATGTATGTATGTATGTATGTATGTATGTATGTATGTATGTATGTTTGGCTGGCTGCCCGTCCGTTATTCATTCGTTCGGTCTGTCTGTCTGTCCGTCCGTCCGTCCGTGTCTGTCTGTCTGTCTGTCTGTCTGTCTGTCTGTCTGTCTGTCGGTCTTTGCTATCCGTCCAACTGTCTGTCGCCGTGTAGTCGAATAGCTAGATAATTCAATATTAGAGAGGGAAACATTTCATGCAGTCGTGAGTAGAAAGCAGCCATGCTTATTAGAGCAGGGTGCTCCGATCCGCTACAACATAAGGGCTTTAATTGTGACGATCAATGCACAAGGCATTGTTTGTCCATCATTTTGTTTTCATTAATATTGATCAAATCGATATATCCAAAGACGCATATGCGCAAGAGCTATCTCAAAACATCGATGTGACTATCAGTATGTATGTATGTATGTATGTATGTATGTATGTATGTATGTATGTATGTATGTATGTATGTATGTATGTATGTATGTATGTATGTATGCATGTATGTATGTATGTATGTATGTATGCATGTATGCATGTATGTATGTATGTATGTATGTATGTATGTATGTATGTATGTATGTATGTATGTATGTCTTTGTCTCATCCATCTGATTCATCTTAGCAAACCTTCTTGTAAATTCACATTTAAGTTAAAAAGATATATTTCAAATCTTATATAGCGGTTCTCTGTGTTGTTGGTTTTCAGATCTCTGACTTAACAGCTAGAACAGATTAATTGCCATAGTTACGGAACCAAAACTGACAACAATACATACGCCTACGAATACTTTCACGTGTTTCGATAAAATTTTAGACAGCGCTCGCAGAACGGAGACGTTAGACAGGCAGTCTTTCGGTCACCAGAATTCTTTTATTAAGTTAGAATACTCGATGAATTAGATATCACCCATAGCCAGGTGTCAAGGATACTGTTCTTATGACGTATTTTCTTCAAGTATCAGTCGTTATCTGTAACGTTTTCAGTGGAAGACCTTGACGCGACAGTGTGTACAGGGGCACCACCACACATTACTTAGTGAACGGGGTTACTCATGCATACCAAGGCACACAAACAAAACTATCTACCTGTCAAACACTGTCGCCCTGGAGGTACGAAATATGTGATATATGTGGGTGCGGTCATATACTTTATATAGGGTCGGCGGTATTAACTAAGTTACTTATATGCACTTGTTGTCATGGTAACTATTCACACATATACTCTGAATAAAACAGAATTGATACAGTGTAAAAAAAGTACGCTACATAATGATGAGATAAAATTTAAGGCACTAAAAGCCATTGGTGGTTAAGTAAACCAGCCATTTTTGGATGGTCAATTTCCCAATTATTTCATTTTGGGGCTGATGGGCGAACTTTACTGTTCTATTCCCCGGGGCCAACATGAGTAATTGAGTCGCTTTCTACCCCGCTTCTTAAAGCGTTTCATCGAGAAATTTTCGATGAAGCCTGAAGGCCCTATCGTCAGTCGAAAAGGCAATGAAAATAAGAATATCTGAGAATATCGAAATATGATCTCTGAGAACATAGCGACATAAAGAATCCCAGAGAACATCGCGATAGAATCTCTTATCTAATCTGAGTACATCGTGATAGAAGTTCCAAAACATTCGATATAGAATCTCTGAGACCATAGAAATAGAATCTGAGAACATTGCGATAGTATTCCTTTAAAAAAAACACATCGTGGTAGGATTTCTGAGAACATCGCGATAGAATCTCTGAGAACATCGCGATAGAATCTCTGAGAACATCATGATAGAATCTCTGAGAACATCGTGATAGAATCTCTGAGAACATCGCGATAGAATCTCTGAGAACATCGTGATAGAATCTCTGAGAACATCGTGATAGAATCTTTGAGGATATCTTGATAGAATCTCTGAGAACATCGTGATAGAATCTCTGAGAACATCGTGATAGAATCTCTGAGAACATCATAAAGGACAATGACTAGAAGTTACGGAAAACTCATCTTATAGCACACAGTAGTAGAAACAAAGGTGAACATTCCATTCAAGTCGTAAGAAGTCTGTTTGTGCAGTGGGCAGGGCTCGTTTTCTTTTAGGATTAATATCAAAATCTCAAACACAAAGTGAAAGAACTACATGTACTGCCTTGTCTGTGCTGTGGTTAGAAACACCACCGAGGCTGTGTCTGAGTTGTACAAGTTTCAATGTACAATATATCCTGTCGATCAACAAGTATGCTTCAATAGATGGTTGATAGTATAAATCAAATGCATCACTGACGTTGGTACATGGTTGGTTACAGGTTGGGACACAAGTTGGTCAAACAGTCAACTGGGATTGACATCTACCTATTCAGAGCTACTGACCCATTAGAACTTGTGTCGCATACATACTAGAATACCAGTTTAGTTCAATTTCGCAATCTACTATTCTTATAGATTGGAAAATCTAGGTCACTTTTAGAAAAGTCTATATTCGATGGAGCTGGCCCTGTTGATTTACTTTCATATTTACTCGAATTGTTGTCTCACGCAAAACAAACACCGTTTTTGATTGCACAATTCTTGTACAAGTTTGGAAAATGTACATCATTTCGAAAAAGCACTGGCAGTTTGGTGAAACTGACACAATTATAATTCAACCCTATGTTGATTTTTTTAATAACCATCATGCAATACTCATTTCCGGTGCAGAATAACCCTTCTTCAATTTCTAATTCCTCAGATTGCAAAAAATGTACATCTTGTCTACAAATGTAGTGAACTTGATGAAACCAACACCTGTTGATTCACTCTGATGTCGATTTCAAAGACAGCGTTAAAAAATGTCTCATGCAACATACAGAATTTACTAAGTTTTACATTTCTAACAAATTCTGCAATTCTGGAAAAAAGGAAAATGAACGTCATTTCTACAACTTTAATCAACCCCATGAAACTGACACTGTTGATTCCTAAAACCGTTTTGCCTCGCAAATTTGACCTAGATTTTATAAGTTGTACATTTCTTACAGGCTATGAAATGTATACTATTTTGAGATAATCGACTTGGTAAAATTGACACCTGTTGATTCGCTAAGATATCGATTCCATAGATGGCGACCCAACACTGACAACTGTTGCCTCCCATCCCGAGGGTGGGGGAGGGGGGGGGGTTGCCTCATGCTGAATACGATAGACCCTGTTTGATTTCACAAAGTTCTTATGAATTCGACAAATCTTATCGATTGTGAAATTCTATAAATTGTTCCTGCAAATAACTTGATGAATCTGATTTCAAGATCAAACGAAACTGTCATCTTGTGTCATGTGGATCTGGTTTTATAAGTTGTACCAAATTTGAATTTTTACAGGTTGCAAAAAAAAATGCACACCATTTTGGGAAAATCAGCTCGGTAACCTGACACCTGTTGAATATCAGTTCCAATGACGACCAGCCTACAAAACTCGAATCCTAGGGCTACGAAAGTGTAGATAATTTTCACAAATCTAACGATGTTGGTTATGGGATGACACCTGTTGATTCACTACTTTATAAATTCCAATGATAGCCAACCTACAAAACTTGCTTCATGTACAGAGTAGTCCCTTCTTCAATTGTTGAATCCTCGGGCTACGAAAGTGTAGATAATTTTCACAAATCTCACTAACGAGGTTAAAAATATATGACACCTGTTGATTCATTCATGTCAAATTCTAGGATAGCCAACCTACAATACTTACTTCATGTGCAGAGCAGTCCCTTCTTCAATTTCTGAATCCTTGGGCTGCGAAAGTGTAGATAGTTTTCATAAATCAAACTAATTTGTTAAAATACCACCAGTTGATTCATTCATTTTAAATTCTAGGATAGCAATACAAGAGTGTATTCTAAGGTAAACTACTGTGCATGTCTCAATTAACAATATACTAGACTAATTTAATTAAATGTTTTGTCTAAATAACGCGACAAACTAAAAAAAACTTAATGGGCACTTTGTTCCAATTTAAAAGATGGTAAAAAAAGTCCGAAGTCTTCATCACCACACCCCTACTCATAGACATTCCATACAGTGGCGATATGATATATGTGTAGGAAAGAAATGTTTTGGGATCAAGTGGTACAATTCATTATTATATACCAGATATGATATTAACAGACTTTACGTATAGATACTCTAAAATGTCGTTTTCCGAATTCGAACAACTCTCTTTAGGGTGTGTGTGTGTGTTTTTATATATATAAATTAGGTTTATAGCTACGTTGCAGAGATTTATGGTCTGAAATACAATCTTTATTTGGCTTGTTCACCTACTCGAATGTTAGGCAACATGTACAGAATACAATATTCACTTGTCACTCGTTATTGAGAGGTCGCTTAATTTGCAACACAGGGAGTAGCTGATCTTTCCACAGCAACACAGCCGACAGAAACAGATGCATTGTGCCAATGAATGAAGTTCAATGATCGCTAACTAAAATCGTATACAATGCCCTACAAAATCTGAAGAATCGCTGAAGAATGCATACAATGTCTATGATGATGATGAAATCACCACTCACCTGTTTGGCAATGTTTGAATAAGGAGAGCAATGACACTTGATGACACTTGAGAAAAGAATGCTAAGAGTGCCTTTTCAGAGTCCTTGTAAAAACGAACTATGTCAACATCAAGGACAAGGCCGGGCCCCGATATCTAAGACCACCCTCATACGTACACCGACGTCACAAACTCCTTGATATTAATGACTCTATTGTTTTCCCCTTATGACGTATTCAAAGTTAGCATTCAAGGATTACCGTTATACGTGTACTTTGATGGAGTCAATAAGATACCGTTGTCCAAGTTAAGGACTTAGCAAATGTAGGGGACTACGTTTTCATAATTTAGCTATATTGCTGTATTCGTTGAAGAATATATGCGTGTATAGTGATCGAACCAAATCAGCATGCCACATAATTACAATTTGCTAACGGACAGGTAGTCGTCTCTATAACTGATTCACGAATACTTACATTACGGACATCAAACCAGTGTATACATAATTACCTCAGATCACCAGACTCAACAGGAGAATATCGAAAGGCAATTAGTTTCCACAAGAGGGATTTTTTTAACCAAACATGTACACTGACAAACCGCTAATTTACGTTCCAAAGAAACCATATTTAACTGTCTAATAACTGACTGCTTGAACCATGAACACTATTTTTTCCATAAACTATTTTGTGTTAAAAAAACAACACTGGAAATGACTTCGTGTACAAAATGTCTACCAGCGTCTAAAACACCAATAACAACGATTTTGTAATCATGGGCGTATTCCTAACAGATCCGTTAATGAAGAGTTCGTGTTCTCCGTTTAGTTTAAATATTAGCAGAGTACAAGAAACAATGCGGAGCTGAAGTTGTACAGTGGTAAAGTTTGTTTAGCATCACAAATTAAAACTAAATAAATACATTGCTAACTTTCCGATCTATAAGAATGTCTAATGTTAAGTATAGACAAACAAAAGTGAAAGAGAGAAAAAAAGAGTGTAATGGACTTCTTAGTTAACATCCTTGCATAATTATATCAACAAAACATTTAGGTATTCTCAGTAAATAATTTCGAACTTTGTACGTGAAATGGTTTAATTGCAACCAGTTGCTGTTATTTCGACTGGTGAATAGCTTCAAAGATGTTCATTGATTTCACTTGTTCGTCATACTGTACGCGATACTCAGGATGACAACGTCGCAACTTGTCACCTTCTACTCGTATAACCCGGTTTCTTTGTTCGTGGTTTCTTTTTTTTATAATATTAAAGTTATCCGGTGCTGATGAAAAAACGAGGTCAGCTACTTGACAATTGAATTCGAACTCCACGCCCCAGGACAAACAAAGTCACACCCTTTGTCCTTCGATAGTAGAGTCACACAAGAATTCAATTGTCCTTGGAGAGCCTTGTACATACTTCACACATGATCTCAACTATTATGAGGTTTCCGCACGTATACCTCATAGTCTTAGCATTTAAACCACTGGTACTTTTTGCTGTACTTATTTCATGTTCTGCAGTTAGTTAGTCAGTTAGTCAGTCAGTCAGTCAGTCAGTAAATTAATTGAATTTATTCACTGTCCTGCTCCGTTAACCTATCATTTACACGCGCCTAAAGCCTCCCTACGTACAACCGGGGAGGGGGAGGGGGGGGGGCACTATAACCAACTGGTTTTCTCAGGGATGAGCCCCCTACTAGTAGTGCTAAATCTCAGACCTCATTTCAGTCAAAAAGCATACCACATTTTAGACCAACAAGTTGTAATTTTTTTTTACCGGGATTGGATGACCCTAATGTAGACCGACCTCCCCAAATCTAAAACCCCTTCAGACCAACAACCGTCAATCCATATATGATGACCATTTCCACTGTGTACCGTACCCCAACCCCAGAAGGGGTACAACCACAGACGTGACTTTGTAGTCCCCTCCAAGATCTAAGGTACAACTAACTATCGGATTGTAAGCTTCGATGTCTGAGTGCATATACAATGTCATTGGTGCAATAAACGTTACACGCCCAGGTTCTTCAGTTTACAAAACCCGTAACATAAATTATGTTATTTTATTAGCATGTTAATGACCATTTAGTGACTTTATTGGTAAACTATGGGTGTTCACCAGGCTTAGAATTCTTTTTTTTTCTTTTTTTTATATATACATTTTGATATTCTTAGTCATTGAGGCTAATCTTTAACCTCCGGGAATGGTCGCTCAATATAGAAGAGTTTCAGCCCTGTTGCAAACTTTGTCAAATAAATCCGCTATACCGCAACATTTATATAAATTGACATATAAAGCGTCAACCATACACGAACTGCTAGACCCTGTTACCTCAACCAAATGATACCAGAAAGTCAAAATCCAGCCACTTGAATTGCTGATAAACTTCTTATATCCAAACTTTCATTGCCTAGCTATAATGCGCTATCATGTGAAATGTAGTATGATTGGTCTGGTCTACAGGCATTGGCTTATCTTTGACATTGATGGCGCTACACTGAAGACGAAGGTCAATACACATAGTCAGTACTGACGGACTGCGATCTCAGTATACATCTCTTCAAAACCCTTACTTTCAAATTTTCAGTAAACGAGTTTTCCCCAATTCATAGCATGATGTACGGTACACAAAACTGCATGAGCAGTCACTATTATATCATTGGGCGTATGGGGGGATGTTCACCTTCGGTATTGCTATTGAATTCAGTATTATTCTCCCAAATGTAAAGTACTACAGAATGATATCTTCAAACTATCCCCTGGGTTTAACTCCACAGCAACCACTATAATGTACCGCAAGTTATTATCAAGTTCTCTATTGTTGAAGTTCGCGGAGTGTTTATCACAGTGTGTAAACTTAGTGTGCTTTACTAGTTGTAATAATGGTTGACATTGACAACAAAACCCCCCTTGTCGTTGTTAAGGTTACCCACGTAAGTAGGACACTAGCCGCACTATTCTGTGTTTTACTATAACTTTTCGCTGCTTTTCCAGGTGAATTCTTCGTTTGGAAAAAAATGGCAGCTACACATTGTGATGTGGTTTAACAAAATCTGTGTTTTCATTCTAGATACTTATTAGTATGTAACGACAGATTCGCTAGCATTATCGTCAACTCATTCAGCATCGATTCCAATATACATGAAATTTTTGTTCATATTTGATTTAAAAAAAATGTGAACTCGTAAGATGTTTAAGAAACTTATGCTTAGTTGTGTGTGTGTGTGTGTGTGTGTGCGCGCGTGTGTGTGTGCGTGTGTGTGCGTGTATGTGTGTGTGTGCGTGACCACGTGACGCTTTGTGTTACGGTGCTATATTATGTTTAGCATGTTACCTTCATTGAGTAGTTCATATATGAAAATGGTACTTTCGGATACTTTGTCTGAAATCTTATGTGGCATGGTTGTACTCAACCACGGATGGAGTATTTTGTGCACGGACAACAAGGTCAACAACACATCCCCACATACAGCCCGTTTCAAGTTAGTGTTCACTGGCTATGTTTGGTACAACCAATAAGAACTGCAACTCCACACTAAGATAACAAGATTTCTTGTGACATTTTGCCTAAATGAAATGAACGAACGTACGTGCCACCATACAGATATCACATACAAACGTCAAAACATTGGGGCCTCTGTGTCTGCATCTAGTTATTGGATGGAACATGTAATGTAGCAAGAAATTGCCATCTTGCTATCTTGGTTGTATCATGCAGAGCCTCTGAACGGTAACTAGAAACCGGTGGTGAGATTGATGACGCCATGGCGTTCGTTGCAGTACATACTTGATCGACACTTTGCTGCGTCATATCGACCCAAGGAAACAAAGTCAAGGTCAAAGAAGACACCTTTACAAATAGTCTACAATACAAAGGACTGGAGATACGCAAGAATGATTTTGGTCAACGGTAGACTTGTGACCATACTGTAGTACAGACAAAGTCCAAGGTCTAAAAACACGTTGACAACGGAAAACATTTTACACCTTCCGTGAAGTACATGCACCATTTATAAAACTTATCTGATAAGATTCCATGACAATTAAAGCAGATACATTGCCATGATAAACCATATTACACACATATGAGAGATACAATATATAAAGCAAACTCATCTCGCGTGAGAGACATTTCAGCGATGTAGTTTTATCCACAGAAACATTTAATAAACTTACTGAACAAATAACATGCAAAGCATAATAGTAAAATTGTGTTTGAAAAAAATAGTTTTACTTAAAAATGGGCTCTGTACAAATTCTTTTTATCCTAGATCAGTTTGTAATGAATCAACACCAATTTTCTATCATGATTCACTTATATACTCAAGAATGGTTACCATGACTACGGTGAAGAAATCCTAGCCATCAACTACGACCTCATCCATTCTTAACCTCTGTTATTTAGGTGTGACAATACATTCAACTCTGGTATTGTTACTTCATTTTATTGAATATTTTTTCATCCGTGACTGGTCATTAATCAGCTAGATACATGTGTACGATCGGCACTCGAAAACTATGGTTTATTTTTACAACACCGCAGCTCGTTGCCGGCGTACTTATTCTGTTAAAATTACAACTCGGTACAGAATGTCCGGCCGACCCTATCCCTGCCTAGTCACTCCCCACAACGTTACTCGCGTCGCGTACTTGTTCTATTAAAAGTCCTAGATATCAGAATTTCCTGTTGTCTCTGATCATCTATATATTCAATTTTCTCCTTTTTGTCGATATAATTTTTGTTCTGTCTATCTGATCAACATAGATAATATGGTCTGTCTGTCTGTCTGTCTGTCTGTCTGTCTGTCTGTCTGTCCGTCTGTCTACCTCTGTCTCTACCTCTCTCTCTCTCCACCCCCTCTCTCTCTCTCTCTCTCTCTCTCTCTCTCTCTCCCTCCCTCTCTCTCTCTCTCTCTCTCTCTCTCTCTCTCTCTCTCTCTCTCTCTCTCTCTCTCTCTCTCTCTCTCTCTCTCTCTCTCTCTCTCTCTCTCTCTCTCTCTCTCTCTCTCTCTCTCTCTCTCTCTCTCTCCCGCTTGTCCGAATATCTCTTTCTGTCTCTTACACAGTGTGTGTCTTTTCATATTTAGTTCCACTCAGAAATTTAGAGTCTACTTTTTTAAAGTGACAACTAGAAAATATAGGCATACTTTTTCGAACGGTATACACCACCAAAACGCCACAAAACAGTAGCAGCAGCAGCAGCAGCAACAACTACAACAACAACAACAACACCAACAACAACAACAACAGCAACAACAACAACAACAACAACAAATGCATTTGGAGCGTTGTACATTACCATAGCTACCATGTCGCAATCAATTACATTTGTATACACTTTGTCATCACCAAGGACCAATCCAGACAAAGCTGTATATATAGACCAGTATCTAATGAACCGTTTCTTTTGTTTTCAGCAATTGAACTTGGGGGCGCTGTTTGGTTCACCTTTTGTACAATATGAATGTCCAGACGGTAAGTTACAAGTGTTTATATATTTTAAGAAAACAACAACACTCAATAATATAATGTTGAAATTTCAATACAGGGATGAAATTCAGCATAAAAATGACTTGAATAACTCGATTCTGCTTACTAAAGCATGTTTATACCATCACTTCAGATTGACAGAAATCAAGTCCGGTATTAAAGTATAGCTTATAAATGATCCGATGACGTAATTTTTGCACATACGACGTAACCATGTAGTCACCTGACAACTGTTCAAACAAAGCTAGAAGACAATAGGGAACTTGCAAACCCGCCATGTTAAATGTTGCATCATGGGAATTGTGGTAACCACGGATAATCCCATAGTCATTTTGCGTCTCAGCATGCTCAGTCTGGATTGCAAGTTCCCTATTGTAATGTCATATAAGACATACAACAATCGGCTACAATAAATAAATAAAATAAATAAATAACCCCCCCTAACATAATCGCAGTTTACCAAACATATTCATCAGCTTGGTAGATCAAATGCTTATGACGCCATACCAGTTCAACTTAGTAACTTAAAACAAAAATATTGAATACGTTCTGATGACTGGGGATAGTCGACTCTGTCAGATCGAAGGCTCAATATTCGTTTTTAATAAACTGCACAGCACAATCACAGTATTGTAAAACCACTATATAAACCCGTGACAAATCGGAAAGGAATCTTAATATTCCAACTCATCTTTTAAGGACTATAAGACAGATTTTATTGTTCAGCTCTATCTTGTCATGTTTAACTCAGATGAAAGCGTGGCATGACACGTCGTATCCTAGATACTAACTTTTTATATGACATGTTAGTTTATCAAAAGCGAAAAAATAATATGATTTAATTAACTTTTTTTTTGTATTTCAGGTTTTCAACTCAGGGGGGCCGCTTGTTACATGGCGATAACAAACCGACAGTCATGGGAGAACGCCCAGAGAACGTGTCAAGGGTAAGTGATGAGTTTTCCCGATAACAAATATTCACAGTCTCTCGTTTCATTTACGTCACGACTTGAAGCACCCCCCACATTGTCCCCATTGTGGCTACAACGTTACGGTAGATCTATTTATCTACCATTAAAAATATAGTTAGACCACGCCTAGAAGACATATACCGAAACGGTTTATAGTCTCGTTATGTGTTTACCACGTGTGCATACTTCTAAAAGTAATGATACTTTTAAGACATATTTTTTGAAAAAAATTCGAATTCATTCCGCCTTTGAGTACAACATGAAAATACAGTGAAGTGACAGTCGAAGTCGAATTTGTTTTTTGTACTCTCCCAACTTCAATCTCTATCTTTTTTAAATTGATGAATCTTTGTGGGCTTTGAAAAACGTTCATTGTCAAACCACTCGTTGTAAAAACCGCCTTTTGTGGAAAAAAATACGAGAGCGGCCATTTATGAGTCAGGTCATTATCCAAAAGTTGTATAGATAATACAGTGTCACATTGTACCCTGTTGCCGCAGGCATGGGTGGAGAACTCAGACGGAATTCCTAGGAACCGTTCACCCTATTAAGACATATAGGCCCATCTTTATTTTCTCACGTTTGTCACGCTCCGATGATGGAGATAACTTGTTTACAGTAATAGTTCAGGAATTTTTTTCT
Source organism: Glandiceps talaboti (assembly GCF_964340395.1). Taxonomy (NCBI): domain Eukaryota; kingdom Metazoa; phylum Hemichordata; class Enteropneusta; family Spengelidae; genus Glandiceps; species Glandiceps talaboti. The sequence continues at coordinate 19,674,071 of NC_135551.1, read as the reverse complement.
ATAGATTTACCAGACAACTGTTACCACACTTTATTTCAATTTGAACGACGCCTTTCAGTTTTGATACTTATCTTTTAAAAGTATTGTCTCCGTACGTTACAGTTTGAAAGCCGGGAAAAATGGAACAGTTTTTAGAAGTTTGCTTCACCAACGCTAGTGGTATAAACCAGTACATGAACTTTGGTTTTAACAAACGCACTGCATGGTGGGAAGCTTAGGGTCAAAACGGTTTTGTTTCCTATAGTTATGGTGGAAAGGGACTGTTTTCCACCATAGGAGCCGTAAGAGTGAGCTAATTTCACGTAAATCCACAAAAACTTCGAACTGCAATGCTGTTTTGATCAAAATACAACAATCAACGTGGATATAAACTAGTAAGACCACAAATTCACGAAGTATATTGTATTTCATTTTGTTAGTCATCATATTCATTTGTAAATTTTCAGCCCTGACCTGAAATTGATCTGAAATCGTTTTTCTACGCATCACAAATATATGATTTTAGCATTGAATAAATTAAAAGGACCGTATTCCAGGTTATCGCAATATTGCTTTCTTATCGGTAGAGCTATTACGGATCTCAAAGGATAATTTATTTGCTCATGACCAACTTTTCGTATTACTCTAGATCTGCCAGACAACTGTTGTTAACCAAAATATTAATCCTAGTCCGAACCATAAGGCCAGCTAAAAAAAAAGTGTGTAGTTCCGATAACGCTCAATTTCAAAATAGAGTTGGTAGGTAGGATTATATAATATATATATATATATTTTCGGTCTGGTTCAGGTTATGTTTTCTGTAACTGTTGTTTATCTAGAACCATTTCCATATGATCTTTGTGTTATGGCTCACAGGAGAAGATGACATCTTCAAATCTCACTATTTCTCGCGTGAGTTTGCAACTGTTTTGAATCACCTCAACAAAAAGTTTAGAGTGGAAATTAAAACAACTAGATTGAGATTGAGAGTTACCGGAACCAAACAATTTTTAGTTTGGCCTAAGCTTACCTTTAATAACTTGACGCGCTCTAATTGACACATTTTAGTAAGCAAACAGACAAGCAAGTCTTACTTGTCTGTGGTAAGCAGAACTCAGATAGGGAGTCATGCATCACACAACCATGTATTAATCTAACATATGTGTAATGTGTATACGGTAAATTGGGAACTTGCAAACCCGCCATGTTGAATGTTGCATCATGGGAAATGTATTAATAAATACTAACCAATTAGTATTATAAACAATATTGTTATATTGCTTGTAACCACAAATAATCAATTCATAGTTACCCTGACCATGTAGGAGGTTTATTTTATCAGTAGCTCCAGATTAGGTAAGATAACCACAGATAACCCCACAGTCCTTTGCGTCTGAGCATGCTCAGTCTGGATTGCAAGTTCCTTATTGTCGAAGGAGTGCAAGCCGAGTTGATACGTTCACGGTTTTTGGGGACCTTAATTTCAATTGTAGATTAAAACATATCTGATGTATTCTAATTAGTACTGAAACACATTCAACCATTACTTGCTATTGGCAGAACGTTAAATCTGGCATTTAGGAATAATGCATATATTTGATGACGTAATTAATTTACGTATACTAAAATACTGAGGAAACAGTTATTATGCTATCAAACAAGCTAACGACGCCAAAAGGCGATTTCAGTGCCATATCGAAGTCATCATGTATGAACATTGACAGTATACTGGTAATAGCTGGGTTGTACGTAGTTTTATGTACGTATTCTCACCCGAGTCAAACAGTCTATAAAATCAGTTTGTGCCACCTTAACCTGAGCAACCGATAGCTTTTGTTGTTTGAGGTTGATCATGACCTGACCACCAGTGTCACGGCCAATAGTTATTAGTGTATAATTTATCTCCTGAAGCGTAACGTTTATTCATTAGATATTTATGGAATGATCTGTGAGTCGTGTACAGATGATGGGCCATTCAAAGCAACGAAATAGACCATTAAATAGATCTATTACACGGGGACCTTGGCATCTAGTTGATAAGTTCAATGAAACGCCACGGTATATTGGATTGTTAGGCGATTTATCGATATATATATCATGGTCATATTACACCTGCCATGTTGATGTTCTGTTAGTATCGCGCTTATGGTATATACAGTACACAATAAGGAAAGACAGCAGTTATAAACTTCTGTACACCTGTCAGCTAAAACTCCACATGCCTGTGATAGGATTAACCTGTCACGTGCATAGAGCAGAGACGACAAACGTATCACAGCCCTGACTGGTCAGACATGTCAGCTTAGCATATCAAAGGGTTATAACGCCATATCAGTTCAACTTAGTAACTTAATAAAAACAAAAGCATTACTTGAATATGACGTTGTGATGACTCAGGATAGTCGAGTCTGTCAGAGCATTGAAGGCTCAATATTCGTTTCAGTGAACTGCTTGTGCACAATGACCTGGCTAATTCACAGTATTGTAGAACTCACATGTCTGTCAGATCAGACCTGCCACGGTTACATCCCACCAGTCTTGCCACATGCATGTAAGATCAAACCTGCCACAGGCCTGTCAGATCAGACCTACCACAGGCATTTCACAGCAGGTGATTCCGATGTACAATATTGCAAGCACGTCTTTATATCGAACTAAATAGCGTACTAGTTGCTGCTTTCGCTATGCAGTATGTTCTGGGGAAAACAGTCTGCAAACTGTACTTTCTTCGATGTGATTCGGCACAGTGTTTACTTTACAGTTTGGGGTCCTGAACAAGCTACCTTAAATTTCTTTTAGTGGTCTAAGCTAAAACGAGGGAGCCTCCTCTCCATCCCTTCTTCAACCGACCCAAATGTAATGCATTCACCTACATTGTAGTCCCCAGTCTTTTTAAAAAACCTGACCCCATCAATCACGTGAGTCAGGATAACGATCAGATCCCACTAATAAAAGGCGGAGACATTGTTCAACATATACTACTGAAAATTTGCAAAGTGCAATTAATCACTAACCCATCACATCACTCCTTACAAACTTAGATTCACTGAGTTCAAAAAAAACACGTTGCGATGGTTGTCTGATTCTAACAACAAAAATCTTGTCGCGGATACAATCTGTCATTTTGCAACTTTTCGCACTGAACTGTTGTGAATGAGAGGCCTCACTACACGAAAAGTCCAATTTACCCACCTTTACCTAGTCTATCAGCTAGCCCTCGGATGTTCTCCGATAAAATACGACACACAGCCGAACAACGCTATCGAGGATGGAACAAGCCCTCACATGCGAACTTCGTTCGCTTATAGTTATAGCATCGAAAGAAAGCCCGAACGTCTAGCAGCAAGACTAACCTTTACCCAACCTTTACCCTACCTGTGACCCACCTAACCACCATCTCTGGCCAGGGGTAGTACGGGACGCAGTACCACTTTTGACTGTCTATAGCCCCAGGGGAGAGATCACCGAGGTAAATTAAGTCAAAGGTGGAACTTCGTCTCATACTCATCACATTACACATCCTCTGCTCATGGTTAAATATGACTTTCCGTACAGTGAGGAGTTGAACCGAGTACAATTTTGTCACTGTCATTTTGTCACTGCGACGCTAACATATCTCAAAGTACTGTCAGTTTGCCTTTAATGTGCTTATAAAATGGTTGCTACAACACTCCTAAAATACCCCCTAAACTAAAAAGAAATCGTGTCCTTAATGTTTGGTGTTTTGCTCATTAACCTAAAATTGAAGTATTCCTTGTAAGATTTACCGTAGTTCTCGGCTTTTTTCGTATTTCCGTAGGCGAGCCGAGGGGACGCATATAATCCATCATGCAAATGATTTTAACTTGAAAAGGCACCCCAATAAAACATGGCGTTATAACAATGTATTGAAAAGAATTGCAATGCCGAGACGATTTGATAAATATAATTTACAATGTCCGATTGACAGAAGATTTACAGATTCTTACAAACTAATTGCGCTCTAATGATTGTTTCTTCGATTTGAACTCAGTGATGCCATCATTGGGACGTTGTCATGTCTTAAAATGTAGCACAGGAGTAAGGACAAAGTCAAGTTTTGTACAAATTCCCATCGGTATCCTAATAAACTGTATTAGCTGAAGTATGTTTATGCATTCATGGTTTGATTTCGTGTACATTTGGTTAATTTAAGGCCTGCAGCTCCGTACATGTCACAGTTTTCAAAATATCTTTTTTATCATACTTTTCAATGATACCAGTTTGTCTGTATCTTTTAACGTTACTATCCTGGTGTCGTGTGGATGTTTTAGGATGTACACTATGACGGTATTTTAATTTCCTGTAGTATTATTTGTTGATGTAGGGGGCCGACGTTGCCACAATTTCTCTTACGAGAGATACTATAATTGGAAAATTCTTGTATCTTATATTTATAGGTACGGCGGTTACTTGACCACCGTAGAGGGCTACTCAGAAAATCTTTACGTAGGTGCTTACGTAGTTGACGAGTTGAAAGCAATCTACAATGAAACAGTACTTGAGAACATACTTGCGGGGTGGATAGGTAAGTCATCAACGTTTTTCTTAGCATTTGTCATTTGAGTGTATGCTACTTAGATATTATTCCTCCATTGTTCAGCCAAGGAAAATACGAGTGGCCTAATTGTCTTTGTCACTACGAGTCGCTAGACGAGTAATAATTATACCCGCTTCAATTCTGACAATTTATGAAAATTAGGAAAAACTATTGTCGAGTCGAGCAGATTCAGTGACGTGAACTGTAGCAAAAAGGAACTTGTCTTCATATCAGATCTCTTACACCAACCATTTATCCAACTACAGGTTTTAAAGGCCCTGATGAGGATGACAAATATGACTATACCGATGGTAGGAAAACCACTGTATTTTCTGGTCGTTGGAGTGACAGCCAACCAGACCCTACCCTTGGGGAGTGTGTGGAAGTCAGTCTCTTCGAAAACAATTACCCATGGTACCACGCGCACTGTGACGATACTGGTCCATACGTTTGCGAAGTTGGCGCATGTGCACAAGGTAAATATATACAACAATAAATGAATATTTCAAAAATACTACTTAAAATGTCCCATTATTTTTGATCGGAAAATTGCATCATTGATGATCTGGCTAAATCACAGGTAAAACGTATATTAATCGTCTGTGATGCAATTTGTAATCAAGATAACAAGCTACGAGTTTAGTTTTAGAGTTCTGTATAAAATTGTATGCCAAAAAGTGTTTTCAACATGAACTTTTCCCTTTACTATTACAGGAGAGTTCCGATGTTCTAACGGTGCGTGTCTTAATCCAGCCTTAGAATGTGATCGAGAACTTGACTGTGGAGATGGTGACTATTCCGATGAAATGGGATGTGCAGGTATGTTATACTATCTTCATCTCTGTACTGCGAACGTAATCAATAATTCATGGTATACAAGTACGATCTATTGTATAATACATGTCACTCGTACACGTTGTCAGTGGTAAGACGTTCATCATGCCACATGAAAAATTCGATCCCTATTCACACCTCTCCCCCTCCCCCCTCCAATCTAGGCCGGGCCCAGCCTCATGCTACCTTCTAATCTCGAATTCAAAAGCATGCCTTGTCACCATCTAATGCCATTTCACTGTTCTGAACTTTTTTTTCTCAATAAAACGTTACAGTTGAAAAATTTTCAAGACCCATGGCAGACAAAACGCCATTGTTTCAGTTATTGTTAATGCAGTATTCCCCCCCTGTCAAAATCATGAACAACTGCAGTGGTGAACAATTACAACTGTATTTTGCATTGACTAGGTGAATGTGGTGGCTTCGAGTCCGGTGAATCCGGGACGTTTGAGACAACTGGGTATCCGAATGAAGATTATTACATTCTACAGGAGTGTGTTTGGACAATCCAGAGTCCAGCGACGTCCAAGATTAAGTTAACGGTAAGAGAAGATAGATAGACAGACAGACAGACAGACAGACAGACAGACAGACAGACAGACAGAGACATACAGACAGATAGAGATAGACAGACAGAGACAGACAGACAGACAGAAAGACAGACATAGATAGATAGATAGATAGATAGATAGATAGATAGATAGATAGATAGATAGATAGATAGATAGATAGATAGATAGATAGATAGATAGATAGATAGATAGATAGATAGATAGATAGATAGATAGATAGATAGATAGATCGATCGATCGATCGATCGATTAGTGAGTCGGTCGGTCAGTCGGTCAATTAATTAGTCAGTCAGTCAGTCAATCAATTCGTGACACATTGAGATTTATCAAGATTATGCTAAATAGTTGTATTTTCGCCTTTAGTTTGTAGACTTTGATACCGAGAGATACCATGACATCGTGGAAATAGTGGATGGGACTATCTATGACAACTCCAATGTGTTAGCGACATTTAGTGGTCCTGATATACCAGATGAAGTCGTGTTCAGTAGCAGTAATGCAATGCTGGTCAGGTTCAAGTCTGATAGCTCGTCAACTGGTCGTGGTTTCCAAGCACAATGGGAAGCCGGTGAGTTCACAATAATAAACGAACATGAAGCAATGACTTTTTTTTTTCTTCAACCGGGCAAAGATTTGCGTTGTGATGTAATATGTTCACTGCAACTAGACACAATTTGAGACATCTTCAGCCTCGGGATTGCCATCATCTATGGAGACTAGACTGACTTCAATTTGAAAGAAAACATCGTCTGGCTCAACAAAAATCTTTCGCCTGTTCAGGTCGACACGCTTTGGCAAACTATCCGTTTGCTGGCTTTACCTCTAGGCATTGTATTTTTTTTCCAGATCTGTCATTGGATTCAAATGTGCAGCCAGAAAATAGAACATAGAAATGTTAGTAAGATTTTTGTTCGGGCAAGACGATTATTTGTTTCAACTTGAGGGGACTTCCACTCTAAATCTTCGACAAGTAACCGTGACATATAAACTGTAATAATTTTGTACTTTTTATTTTCACGATATTGTAGTATATTCAACGTGTGGAGGAAGCCATACAGCAGAAAGGTATAAACAGAATCTGACCAGTACAGGATATTTCAATGGAGACGACTACCTTAACAACGAAGATTGTAATTGGCAACTCACTGCATATGCAGATACTATGGTTATAACCCTTCAGGTAATCACAGTATATTATCACCGTTGAGGGCGTTGTCAAATATGTGCAGCTAGCATAGATTCCAAGGAATTTATAGGTAGAGTTCACTAACAAACAACATCAAGTATTACACAGCAAATCAGTGCTACTTATTTTTTTATGTCTTTCTTGTATTAAGTAGTTCGACCTTGGTTGTTTGTTCTGACACATTTTCGAGCGCCCTATATTTTCTGACAGACCACTCCCAGGCTGAAAGAAATACGTATACAACAACAATAGTGCATTTTTGTGGGGTGGGGGTGCATGGTCTTGTCTTACGAGCTGACAACTTATCAGTCGGAAGGTGTAACACCCGGGGGTGTAACATTGGTAAAGATCGACAAAGTTCTTTTAATGTTACAAAAAGAGAAAGAAGGGGAACAATTAAGAGATCATGTGACTAAAAATATATGTCGTCTTTCGTATACAGTTTATCGCTTTTGAAACTCAAGAGGACGCTGATCTTGTTTCGGTCTATGATGGTGATAATTCCGACCCCGCAATACGACTGGGTAGATTTTCTGGAGCAGATTTGCCAGACGTAGTGATATCAGCGAAGCATGAGATGAGAGTGGATTTTAAAAGTGATGAGACAGTGGCAATGCGAGGCTTTCATGGCCATTACTGGGCAGGTGAGATATCAACACATCATCCTTTCTATGACTTACACACTCAGTATTTTTTGATATTTTTTCGAAGATTACAATTAATTTCAGAATCTATTTTTAGTCATCTGCTGTATCTTGACAATATATGACATACTTCCAGTGAATATGTATCATTGGAATAACCTCAATTACACGTAGGTATCCCTCTCACCTAGGTATCGCCCCCTAGCACCTACCTCAGGTAGGTAGGAACGGTTTTGCATTTACACCGTAGCACGCTCACACGTATATGACGATCTCAGAAGGTTTCATGAGACGTCCTGTACGTGTCCTAAATTTGGACGGTATCCGGGGGATGCCTTTATACGGATACCAACGTGTCTTAAGTCTTCCCTTTGGAGTTAGGAAAGTTCTTCGTGTTGGTGTGGACTGACGGTACATCAAAATAATTGCAGAAATCAATGTATTATTGCTGAATGCCATGAACCGTTATCAGTCGTATGCATGTATAGCAAATGAATGCACATTACATCATTATTAAATGCCTGTGTACATGATTACCAAGTGCACCACATCACTGAATGCGCGTCTCTCTAATTTCATTTCAGGTTGTCGTGAGATCGAACTCAGTCGTAGCTATGGTGTGATATCTTCGCCCGGTTATGACGTCAATGAATACCCGAACGGAGTTACCTGCACCTGGCTTATCCAAGAACCAAATGGAAACCCATTGACATTGGTATTTGACCCTGACTTTGAACTCGAAAGAAACACGCAAGCAGATTTCGTTACTGTAAGTATTTTTTGAAAATAGTGTACTGGTGTTTTATTAATGGCCAAACTACTTTGTAAACAGAGTGTCACCTGTCAAGACACCCCCATTATGAAATAAATTGGCCCGGGCTCAAGATCTTTCGTGCCACTTTGTTTACTATTTGAAATAGTGTAGGGGGGGGGGGGTTATGAGTGGACGAACTACAAACACTGAAGATGACCACTGTCAAAAGGGGGTTAGTGAATGAGGTAGATCTAGAAACGTCTTCAACAACGTTCGTGCCACTTGGCGTCTTGATAATATTACGATGTTGTGTTAGTGTATATAGTTATACCCCAAACCTCGACAATACGAGTTGGCTTTGACAGTCCACGTCACATTTTGAAGAGATAAAAATCGCAAATTGCTGACTCAACTATTATATTTTTTCTGACGAAATTAATGAAGATTCTACGACCAAATCTACAATGTTGACAGACTGCAAAACTTCGAACATTTCAAGCGCAAGTATTAAATCACATTTGTATAGAATTATAGCATGTATTAGGTGTATTCTGGTACGATATATCTAATCATGGAAAAACAGTCTTACTGTCACAGGTCTAGAGAAAATGACAATATCATGATCATTATTTTTACATTTGGTAATTTTTACCTTTGTAGGTGTACAATGGTACAAGCTATTCAGATGAAAAACTGCTTGGTCCCTGGAGCGGTAATGACGATATAATCATCGACGGTACAGTCGTACCACCGGATTCCAGAACTGAAATTGGAAAATTGTACGTCATCTTCCGCAGTAGTCCGGTTGGACCAGCGAAGGGATTTAGTGCCAGGTTCTCGCCAGGTACTGTCAATGTTATAAATAAAAACAAAAGACCACAAGACTCCAACGTTGATGGCGCTATTTCACCCTACCTATAACACTATGTCTATGTCACTTCATTCGGCTCATTTCATTATATGCAACTAAGGAAGCATCAGAAAAAGTCTATGACAAAGAAATGAAAATGTTTAACCCTTAACACATATTGTTCTAATTCTCCAGATTGCCCATACATTGAGTTTGGTGATAGTGTTGTTGCGAGTACATCTGACAGAGGATACACTACAGTAATACAATTCAGCTGTGAGGATGGATACGAACGTGTACAAGGCACTGTCACCTCTATGACGTGTGAATTCGGTGGTAGTTGGGACGAAACTGACCCTCTAAAATTTCCTGCATGTCAAAGTAAGCAATTACATATTTTTACATGTATCGTTTTCAAATGTTTACATAAAGTAATGACATAGCTAACTGTCTATCAATCTCTTACAAATTCTAACTACTAAGTTGCCAAACATGACCTTACTTTAATTTTTTATTCAAGTTCACACAATACTTTATAAAATCCAAAGAAGCTTTATTCACTTTAGATGTCCCCAGGTTATGTATAGGTCATCTTCAGGTCACGTATAGGTCATCTTCAGGTCATGTATAGGTCATCTTCAGGCCATGTATAGGTCATCTTCAGGTCATGTGTAGGTCATCTTCAGGTCATGTGTAGGTCATCTTCTTGTCACGTATAGGTCATATTTAGGTCATGAATATCAATCCATGGTAGTAAAATCTAAACAAAACCAAATCAACTTAAAGTTGTTCAGAAAGGCGTTTTGAAGTTTCTTGTTCAGTCAGAATAATCTCCTGAGCCCAACTTAGAATTCCTATCATATATCGATTCATTGGACAGTTTATTGATGGTATTATATTCTTTACAGAGAAATCTTGTGGTGGGGCCCCTGACATCAACAATGCTGTGCTTTACAACGCCTCAAGTACATTGTATGGTGGTATTGCCTACTACCAATGTAATAGCGGATATCAGTTTGCAACAAACGACTCAACTTTAAACTGTCAGGCAGACGGTTTCTGGGGACCACAACTACCAGAATGTGAACGTAAGTACATTTCCAATATCTAGTCAGTAGGGATAAATTAAAGTTTGTAACTTTATGGGTTAGGAGGTTACATTTTGTTTATGGTGACACTCCGTAACTTCATTTGATTGAGGTACTTGGTTTATGTTTAAAGGTTCGAAAATCTTTAACTTTATGGATTTTGGCGGTTACATTTGTAGATCATTTGTCATGTTCATGCAAAGTAAAAGGATTTCCGACTGTTCATGACAAATGTTTGGATTACCGTTTTTTTTCTGTTGAAGTTTATAAAACGTTGAAGATCACTGAATATATCTTATATAATCTTAAAATTGTGTTTCTTATATCATGGTTGACACAATAAGAATAACAAATAATGATCAAAATCATACCTACTACACTGCAGAAATTGAGTGCCCAACACCTGAACTCACTGGTGGTTTGACCTACGAGGTTACTGAAGGAGCCTCTCTCGTTTCTGGTACAACTATTGTGTACGCATGCCCACTGGGCTATGACGTCATCGGATACACTTTCTCAACTTGCGGTGATGACGGCTCTTGGAATGGGGAACCTGGAGATTGTCAACGTAAGTAATCACGGTGACGTCACTATACTAATTTAAATAAATACAAACGAGTATATTAAATTCACCATTCAAATCATGTGTCTTTGAATCTAATGCAAATCCACGATGTTGAATAACTTACAACTAATAGTACTACTTTTTAAAAATATTGTATCAGCGATGATAGTATTTTCGCATGTAGATTGAATGATCTGTCGTACACCGTATGAAGTGATGTAAAGAGCGCCCACAACGATGATTCTTCAATTTACTTCGAATGATGAAAACAAAGCTGTTCACATCAGATGATTCCATCGAGCACAACAAAGACGACTTTAACTCAGACCAAACTATCAAGTTCTTTCGCATATCACTCAACAAAACAGTTGTGACTTTCTTCAGGATAGTCGATCACATCATTCATGAGCTACAATATTAAAGAGAGATATATCAACCTTACATCTACCGAGTGAGGGCGCCCCATCACGTCGTACCTTACGACATACATACTTGACTTATCGTTCTATTAAATGTTGTTTTCCAGGTTTAAATTGTTCAGACTTAAACATCCAGGACCCTTATCTGAACACCATTCCCGCCAGTGGGCCCTACTACATCGGGACGAATGTTACGTTCTATTGTGAGTCTGGTTTCGAATTGAACGGACCAGAGTATGCTACGTGTAACGATGACACACAGTGGAGTAATGGCGTTCCGTCGTGCGTTGGTAAGACGATGTTTGTTGTTTATATGTTTGTTTGTTTGTTTGGTTGTTATTTTCGTAATTAATGCCTGTGCTTTCTCGGCAACGCAAAGTATTATATGTTGCGTCAGTTGAAAAACCCGTGCTGACTCGTGGAGTTGTGGGAATGTTGGAACCATATTTTCAATGAAATTGTATATCACAGATCATCGAATCACAATATAACAAAATGTTTCTAGTTTGTTCTTTGATATTTAACAATGCAGTAGTCTTCATCAATACCACGAGAGATCCTACATTCCAAACTAGCAAAACTAATTTGTCTGGCTTTCTATTTTTTTCATTCCAACAAGATATTGACGAATGTTTAACAATAGTAACACCATGTGGCGTGAACGAAGTGTGTGAAAACAATATCGGTGACTACAACTGCCCATGTGGAGATGGCTTTGAACCTGACTTTAATGGTACAGCATGCAGAGGTAGGTACATTTGTTGTTTTTTTCCTTGAAATCATAGGAATGAACGCTTGGGGATCTGTGATTGGCGAGGATACTAGTACGTATTTCAACAGTCTTTGGTATGGGTTAGCATGGGATATTCGTCTCAAACTCTTGTTCAAAGTTGCTCTTGGCCTGATACTGGCCATACAATATGCCACATGCCTCATATCACAAAGACCAAAGCAAACAATCAATCTCAGGAACTTTGGAGATTACTAGCACAGCAACCCTGTGGAAAAAGTACACAAGTAACTCCAACTGCTTTTAAATACCTCACTCAAATACAGACATTTTTACACTAACACATTTATTTCCAAGAACAATAATCACAAACTGGAACAAACTAGACAATAATTTGGTCAACAACAACAACAACAACAACAACAACAACAACAACAACAACAAATAATGAATGAATGTAAACAAATGTTTCTATTTGTATTCGTTACCACGATTAGATACAGACGAATGCGACTCGGATATGTGCGACCAGCTGTGTGACAACTATGATGGCGGCTATACGTGTTCATGCGAGGAAGGTTACCTACTGTACGCCACCAACGGTACAGGAGGGTTTTATCTACCTGCTGGAGAGACTGGTTTCTCAGACTACGACTCCTACACGTACAATAAATCTTGTGTTCGTAAGTATAATTTATTCAATATACATAATTTAATTTACATATAGGGACGAGCAATCAGTGGTTTATTTCAAATGTTAAGGCCTCAGCCCATCGCACATAAAGTTTACATTACAGTAGAGAGAGAGAGAGAGAGAGAGAGAGAGAGAGAGAGAGAGAGAGAGAGAGAGAGAGAGAGAGAGAGAGAGAGAGAGAGAGAGAGAGAGAGAGAGAGAGAGAGAGAGAGAGAGAGAGAGAGAGAGAGGCGAGAGAGAACAACTACTATCTATGTTTGCTGAACAAAAATCACGAGAGATAAAAGCTTTATGAACAAAAACTCAACGGTTTTATAATGTAATGTGTAAAAGTTTTAAGAAAAATGTCATACGTTTTACTACTACACTTTTATTATATTAAACAGCTATTACCTGCGTGGTACCATCCATCCAGAATCCTACTCCAGTTCCAAACCCACGAGAAGGTTCCGTTGTGTGGCGTGTTCCAGCAACTGGACAGATTTTGGTCGAATTCAACAGTACCATTAGGTTCTACTGTATCGTTGGCACTGAACTTGACGGACTGTCCGAAGTATTGTGTACAGTTACCGGGGAATATAATGCACAGTTCCCGACTTGTGTCCGTAAGTATGAAATCCTGGAATTGATCGTCTTATACCGCAAGCCACTATCGTGATATCTGGCATAGTTTCAAAGTCAAGTTCAAAGTCTCAGCTTGACTAATGATGCATCTTGTCGTTTTGCCCTCATTGGCTATTGACAATGCAATGCAATTGCAATGCAATGCAATGCAATGCAATGCAATGCAATGCAATACAATACAATACAATACAATACAATACAATACAATACAATACAATACAATACAATTACAATCTTACAGTTCAAAAATGAAGAGATAATCACAAATTAAAACAAAGGCATTTGCATTAAAACAATGAAACATTAAGTTACTAATCATTCCTGACACGGTTCAATAAGGAAATTGCTTTCGGATATCTCTGAGATAGGGCCGCACTACACGTCGTATTTCTTACAGACTAGCCATCGCATATTCGAGCAATTTATGTTGTAACCACAGGTAACATAGTAATATTTTTCGTAATATTTCATCTCTAGACGTACTTTTTTTTGAATATATGAAAGTAAAGCTTAACTTTCTAGATGATATAATGAGATTGTTACTTTTGACTTTGCCTACACAGCTGCGACATGCGACGAGCCCGAGGATATAGCTCAAGGCAGTTATCAGGTCAGTGACCCTGCATACGGCTTCCAGAGTCAGGTGCAGTACTCGTGCGATGTTGGTTATGATATCAACGGTCCACAAGTGAGAGTTTGTACCTACAGCCCAATGGATGACAGATATCAGTGGAGTTCCACTGCACCCACCTGTGTTGGTAAGTGTCACTTTTCTTTTTACAATTTCAAGATGTAAACCCGAGAAAAATGTTTCCTAAAATTGAATTTATCTGTAAGTTAACTAAAGTAGAGACAATTTGCTATTACTACTAACTATGTCTGCGTGTTTACATATCTCCAGCCATCGATTGCGGAGAGATAACAGCTGTTGATTACGGCACATGGACGTACAGTGATGCTACTTTATTTGGAAGTGTTGCTACCTTAGAATGTAACCTTGGCTTCGATCCAATTGGAAGTGAGAAAAGATATTGTACTGAAGGTGGTACATGGAATGGTACAAGACCACGTTGTGTGTCCAGCGGTGAGTACAGAAGATATAAATAACGATAATGAATTTCACTTCAATCAATCCAAGATTTCAACAGTATTTCAACATTATTTCTATGTCTGCGAATGACAAAGAACTGATCTTATTTTTCCTTCGACATTTTTGTCACATAGGGGAATGTGAAGATCCGGGAATACCTGAATATGGAAGTCGCCATGGTGACGACTTTAGTGTAGGCTCTCTGGTGTCTTTTAGCTGTGAATATGGTTTCTCACCAAGTCATCCAAATCCATTGCTTTGCGAGGGTCAGACTGTAACAGTTCTGCCGACCACACCACCAGCCACCACCACAATAGGTAGGACGACACCCGGTACCCACATGTTAAAACTTTTAGAGAGAATGTAAAAATATGGAATATGAAATTTAAATATATTCTTTCACATTGTGATGTAGTCTCGGGGAAATTTGACAGCAAACTTATATTTGCTTAGAAATCTCTTGTCATTGCCGAAATCACTACCTTCTTTACAGCTATGCTAACTGGAGTACATTTACTAAATTTTTGTTGCATCAGCAGAAACCATTCTCAAAGTTGTCTTAAACACCTTTCCTGAACGCCTTACATACTGCAAATATTTTAAGGTAACTTGTTGTGATTGAGAATACAAATACGAAAGTATACGTCGATAATTGTGCAAGCTAACTAGTCAATATCTATGATGTAACAAGCCAACTTTTGATCACAAAAATCTAAAATCTTCTTGCAAAAAAAGTCCCACTAGCCCCGGGGAATATTAAATTTGCCTCATGCTTGAGCTTTATACAGACAATGATATCATTCCGTTACAGAGCCAGCACCAACAACGGAATCTGAAGAACAAACAACGGAAGTGGAGGCAACCAGTGAAGGTTTTGTGACAACAACAGTGTTGACGACACAGACCCCAGAACGAAGTACTGAAGGTACATGTGAATGATGTAAATACATGGATGTGTGATGTTCTGTTCATGTATATTGTGTTTTTGCAAAGTACATAGCAATGTATAACGTGCGTTGCATTGTATTGCTGTATTTTGTGCATTATCACCCTATACCATCTCCTTCGTTCCTGTGATCCCTAACACTGCCACTAAAAGTTTGATATCCGCGTCTCCGACTCGTATTATGAAGCACAGATATGAAAGATGCAGGTCAACCGAAGAGGTTACCTGTGATAATCAATTTATCATATGCCACGCAAAGGATTTCTCAAAACAAAAAAAGGAAATAAAATAGAATGATTTGTCTTCCTTTTAATTAGTCGTAATGGTGGAATGATTAAAGTGGCCATCTTGGAATGCACAGGTTGACGTTTCGGGCCTTGAGTTCTCCATTACCATTTATTATATAAAAACTAAAGCATTTATTATTACCATTATTTTTGTGATTATCATGTCAAACTGGCAATGCCATATATTTGTTTATGTGTTGTATTGGGTTGAATCATGTGTTGTAATAAGGTATTATACTGTGTTGTTTTGGCAAACCACTATTGTTTGCTCTATTTATCTCCTGAGCAGCACCTGGAAGCTGTGTCCTCGGTGAGACAGTTACCGCTACAGCCGATAAATTTGATGACGTACCGACCGATGGCGCTTGCTCGTTCACCACATTCTACCCAACGATGGTAGCTGGCGTGGCAGACTTTACGGCACCTGTAAGTGAACTTTCAAACTTTCAAATATTGATTTCTTATTTTGATATCCAAAGACTGAAGGTAAAAATGGCTGAAAACATAATCCCCATCCAACCCCGGTTGCTGGATAGTTTATTTATGGCATATTAGAAGCAGAAAAAATAATTGATGATAGAAAACATCGTCAAATGCCAAGCAATTACTAAAATAGAACAGTTCAGGAATTTCACAAAACAACACAATTTCACAAAGGCAACCTATGTTTCATTCATTTCATTCAGGTAGAAATTGTTGTCGCATATACTATCTTCTTTCTCATTTTACTTACTTTCAAATTATATTCAAGTTACACCCAATAATATCAATAAGCAATCGGCATAATACGAATATCAAAATGTGAGAAATCGTAATTGATTTAATTTTAGTAAATTGCAGACCAACTCAACATTACCACGTTTCTATCAGAAATGTGAGATCTTCAAAGAGAAAATTTTCAACTGAAATGCTAAAAAAGTATGTTTAGTTTCTCTGATCCATCGTGACCTTTTTACGCTAGTTGTGATACATTTGTTTACGATATCTCGATCTCCATACTTTTTATCATCAGCTATGTGGCGAGTGCCTACAAGTGACGAATTCGGATGACGTATCTGTTATCGTCAGATTGGTTGATATGTGTCCATTTATGAATTGCCTGAATGATGATGACATTATTCTAAGTGAAGATGCCTTTAATGTATTAGCTGACGATGGAAGTGATGTGATCTCCGTTGTATATGCCGTTGTTGCATGTCCTGGTGATGTTGATATAAAGTTTAAGGTACGTATGGTTGAAATAATTAGAGAGGAGAGAAGAAATGTTAAAACACAAAAGTAAAACATTTAACAACTTTAAGACGCATATTGGAAGGGAAACTTAAACTACCCGGGTCGTCATTTTCATTTTACGTGCCTCCTGTACGGCGGGGGATTTGTGGTTATGTTGTCTGTCTGTCTGTCTGTCTGTCTGTCTGTCTGTCTGTCTGTCTGGCTGGCTGGCTGGCTGGCTGTCTGTGCTATTTCCTTTAAAACTTTGCACTTAATGTAAAATTGCATTGCACATGTCTTGTGATCTTTGCATCCCATTGTGTGTACGTCAGTTGTAAGGGACACATAATCATTGTATAAACTGGAACAAATGGTAATCCCAGTAGACATGAAGCCTAGTAAATGAACCAAATCATGGAACAGCTTTTAATCAGATGTTGACTTCTATAAAATCTCAAGGTTAACACTATGTTTGACCTGTTTACAGTTTGTGCAAAGCTCGTTTGGATCATCCTTCAGTCTACTGGTTCTGGATCATCGCTACCCAATCACATATGTTGAAGTACATACAACTGGACCATGGGTAACATTGGAGAGACTCAGTGACAATTTATTCGACCCACCATCAGGTTCTGGGGCTATCAATGCACCGTTTAATGTCAAAGTACATTCTGATTATGGCATTATCAACTACAGGGTCACAGACTATGAATATGACGTCATCATTGACACAGGCAAACAGTTCCCTCCTTGTGATGATGATGTTGAAGTGACAACAGCTGCAAGAACTACCCAAGTCGTCACAACTAAAGGTAGGAACATAGTATATATAAGTGACGCTCACTATTCGATCTATGATGTGGTATAAAGACAGCTCCTCGTTTGGGGACATACTATGTTGGGAGTGCACCTATCTCTTGTACGGGAGGTTGGGAGCACACAGTCTACTTCCAAGTTAGACTCCTGACCAAGCCATACTTCTCCCCTTCTCAGTTTACTACAATGGCGACGAGATTAGCTGGGATATGTGTCGGTATATGGTGCCTTCACGTGTTGTTAGGTTTGGTTAGGTCAGTTTTTCCAAAGGAGAGAAAGGTGAAGAGGGTAGTAAGAAGGCTTTCATTATTACTGTTAATCAGATATCTTATATATCACGGCACTTTCTTTTGTGTTAACGAAAATAGGTATATCTGACTTACCTGATATGTGAACTACTCCTCTAGACAAAATAATAATACATTTTTTACATCACAGCATGCAACACTGTTAAAACATTTACGTTATACCGTATTGATATTTCTTCTGTAGGGGCTGGAACCACAGAAAGCCCTGTAGAATCATCAACGGAAGGTGTTGTTACAACTGTCCCAACAGCAACGACTGCTAGGACAACAAGGGGTTCTGATATGACCACTGAAGGTATTTTAACAACTGCATCAACAACCGTGAAAGTCACTGTAAGACCAACAACTGGAGAGACAGACACTACTACTGTCTCAGATGAAAGGACAACTTCAATCCAAGAAACAGACACCACACGAGGTTTTGAATCAACAACGTCTGGTGATCAACCTTCCACTCAATCAACAACATCTGAAAAACCATCGACTGCAGCACCGACAACAAGCCACCCTACTGCACCAGCACCAACGTCAGTAACACCAGGTAGGGACACAATATAACGATGTGACACTGGCTAAACACTTTGTTTTGTACTTAGGTATACCTTTATTTTAAGAAATCTACATTTGGTCACATGATGTCCATGGCGTGTTTGTACTGACAAGTCAAAAGTTAAGTATGCAAATACGAAACAGTTGACGACAGACCAAAGATAATGTTAAGATGTCAGACAACCACCATTAAATTAACATAAAATTGGCCAGCTTTGTTCTTGAAAATAGTGAATTAATAATCCATCCTTAAAGCATTTTTCATTCCAATAACTTCAGAAACGGGAAGCTGCATCGTTAGTGAGACTCCATTCAGTGCCAGCGCTGAGATGTTTAGTGATGTGCCAACAGATGGTGTTTGTTCATTTGAATCATATTATCCAAGTAACGTTGCTGGTATGGCAAGTATCTCAAGTGATGTGACGGTAAGTGTCCTTATACCTCTACAGATAAAATATGAACATACATCAACAAAAACGAGTATATAAATATGACAAAAAGAGATATGGGCAGCCTGAAAGAGATGCATAACCCGTACATTAGCGAAGGGTCCATGAGTTGTCATAATATTCCTGACCACATTTCATACACCACCCATGTTTGGATTGTTCTGTCATGGACATAACTGTTAGATATAAGATTATAATATCATATGCTCTCCTTCAATAGGGTTGTGGTCAATGCTTACAAGTGGCGAATTCGGAAGAAGTATCTGTTATCGTCAGAGTGGTTGATATGTGTCCATTTATGAAATGCCAGAATGATAATGACATTATTCTAAGTGACGATGCCTTTAATGTATTAGTTGACGATGGAAGTGATGTGATCTCCGTTGTATATTCCGTTGTCGCGTGTCCTGAGGATGTTGATATACAATTAAAGGTTCGTACAACTTAGAATTCTATATTCTTCAATAAATCTCGTATGAACACTGATGGATTTTCTCTCTGATCTTTTATTAACAAAATAGTGAATGTGTGTATAAGAAAATACTTTTATTTTATACTCCGATATGTTATGTGTTAAATGAAATATGAAGAAACTATTTTGATCTATTTCAGTTTGTGCAAAGCTCGTTTGGATCATCCTTCAGTCTACTGGTTCTGAATCATCGCTATCCTATCACATATGTTGAAGTACATACAACTGGACCATGGGTAACATTGGATAGACTCAGTGACAATTTATTCGACCCACCATCAGGTTCTGGGGCTATCAATGCACCGTTTAATGTCAAAGTACATTCTGATTATGGCATTATCAACTATAGGGTCACAGACTATGAATATGACGTCATCATTGACACAGGCAAACAGTTCCCTCCTTGCGATGATGACGTTGAAGTGACAACAGCTACAAGAACTACCCAAGGCGTTACCACTAGAGGTAGGCTTCCGATTGACATTGTCTATCTGTATTAAATATGTATTAAATGGTTGATCACTTTGTGATATCCTGTGTCTTCCTTTTGAAATTGCGATTGCTTAAATGCATGACACCAGTGGAAATGGTGTTCTCTAAAACAGAGTATCTACAAACAGAGCATTGTTTTGGCCTTAAAGGTGAACTGAGTAAAGCGATTGCACTTGGAAAAAAACCGGTAACTTGGTGTGAGCTGTGTAAATTGAGTATTGGTCTTGTCATCAATTCTGTGATATGTGTAATTGTTTGATTTCAGTTACGCCATAATTGTCTTTAAAGTTTTTGAAGGGGTGGGGGGTTTGGTTGTAGTTCTAGCCGTTTGTGTTGATCTCGCTATAAGACAGGTTACCATGTATACAGTGTTACCCTTTCCAAAGCCTCTATCAGAAATATGTATCAAGAGGTTCTGTTATGTTTTTTCATATTTTTAGTACACACTACTGCAGGCAGTACTTTGGAATCGTCAACAGATAGAGAAGGGACAGTTGTTGCGACGACATTATCTAGAACGACAATGGCTCCACAACCGACAACTGAAGGGGATGTGACGGATGTTCCGTCCACAGTAGCCAGAACGACAATGGCTCCACAACCAACAACTGAAGGGGAAGTGACGGATGTTCCGACAACAGTGGCCATAACGACAATGGCTCCACAACCGACAACTGAAGGGGAAGTGACGGATGTTCCGTCCACAGTGGCCAGAACGACAATGGCTCCACGACCAACAACTGAAGGGGAAGTGACGGGTGTTCCGTCCACAGTGGCCAGAACGACAATGGCTCCACAACCAACAACTGAAGGGGAAGTGACGGATGTTCCGACAACAGTTGCCATAACGACAATGGCTCCACAACCAACAACTGAAGGGGAAGGGACGGATGTTCCGTCCACAGTGGCCAGAACGACAATGGCTCCAGTACCAACAACTGAAGGTGAAGGGACGGATATTCCACCAACGGTGGCTAGAACGACAATGGCTCCACAACCAACAACTGAAGGTGAAACTGACGTTCCTGTAACAACCACTGCATCAACAACTGTGGCAGGCACAGAAAGGCAAACAACTCCCAGTGATGATATGACCACGATTTCAGACGAAGGAACAACAATAGTACAGGAAACAGACACCACACTGGCAACAGAAATACCAACTTCAGCACAACCAGGTATAACAAATTATAAAAATGTGGAAACTGTTATTGTAAATATCACAGGAACACTGTGTCTAGCACTTATACATTTAGTCGAAGGCATCCATATTTGATTACATTAATGTCCGTAATGTATTTGTACTAACAATTCGAGAGGTAAATGTGCAAACAACACAGATTTGATGACGATCTGCTTCCGGAAATAAGTGAATAGATAATATGTAAGGTTTCAGAAAACCACTATTCAATTAAAGAAATTTAGGCCAGCTTTGCTTACGACAATAGTTCTGTAATAATATGTCTTTTTAAAGCCATTTTTCATTTCTATAACTTCAGAAACGGGAAGCTGCATCATCAGTGAGACTCCATTCAGTGCCAGTGCTGAGATGTTTAGTGATGTGCCAATAGATGGTATTTGTTCATTTGAATCATATTATCCAAGTAACGTTGCTGGTATGGCAAGTATTTCAAATGATGTGACGGTAAGTGTTCGTTTATACCCGGAGACCTGTGAAATGAACAGAGAAGAGCAAATAATAAGGCAATTTTGACAACAAGCAATATGTGCAGCATGAAAAGAAATGAATAACATTGGTCCCACTGTGAATTGTCATTTTACAGTTTCTGCAGTATTTTCATGTAATTTCGCTAGAAAATGCACCTTATCACTAGTTTTTTTTCATTTCGCTGCAAGGGATTTACACCTTGCCCTTTCAGAGATTCAAACTCTTTCAAGAAAAGTTAACATAGTATCCTAAGCAATAGTACCCGTAAAATAGTGTGTAATATACCCTGACCTCATCGGAACGTTTTGGTCGGAAACATGTCATGATCACGGCGTTTAACTTTAATTTACATCGCCCCTTGTTTTGATTGTCATACACTCAATATCAAATACCATATGCTCTCCTTCAATAGGGTTGTGGTCAATGCTTACAAGTGACGAATTCGGATGACGTATCTGTTATCGTCAGAGTGGTTGATATGTGTCCATTTATGAAATGCCAGAATGATGATGACATTATTCTAAGTGAAGATGCCTTTAATGTATTAGCTGACGATGGAAGTGATGTGATCTCCGTTGTATATTCTGTTGTCGCTTGTCCTGGTGATGATGATATAAAATTGAAGGTTTGTACGACTCAAAATATTTCAACGTCAACTTCGTCATGAATCTATTATTATTCATTTCCATCCAGTGTATGTCAGATAATTAACAAAAATGGGAATTATTCTCATGCTGCTAGGCAACATAACGTTGTTAGCCCATCACCGATTTGATTCACTATCTGCACTACCGCCTCAATAAGTGTCAATTATTGACACAACATATGCTTCAGTACGTGTACAGAACAGTTCTTGTGTTGTTGTATTCTCGAAATATGTTACGTGTTAATTGTAATGTAAAGAAACTATTTTTGATCTATTTCAGTTTGTGCAAAGCTCGTTTGGATCATCCTTCAGTCTACTGGTTCTGAATCATCGCTACCCTATCACATATGTTGAAGTACATACAACTGGACCATGGGTAACATTGGATAGACTCAGTGACAATTTATTCGACCCACCATCAGGTTCTGGGGCTATCAATGCACCGTTTAATGTCAAAGTACATTCTGATTATGGCATTATCAACTACAGGGTCACAGACTATGGATATGACGTCATCATTGACACAGGCAAACAGTTCCCACCTTGTGATGATGACGTTGAAGTAACAACAGCTGCAAGAACTACCCAAGGCGTTACCACTAGAGGTAGGCTTCCATATTGGAATGTCTGTATGGCATGAAAGCATTCTCTAAGAGGGTGTAAATAATGCCTTGTAATGCAAAATACATTTACAAAACACGATTACTCCTAAACGGCGTATTTAAGAAGATAATTTCTGGTTTTGCTCAAATCTACTGAGCGCTATAAAGCAAATTAAGAAAGCACACAAGTCATTTTATTATACAATGTAAAGTTTGGGGATTGACCAGTCCTAGCCTAATACTAGTACTAGACTATTTTGAAGAAAAAAAATCATGTATTCGTGTAACGTATCTAAAATAAACATTTATGAAGTAGCATCTTTTGTTCGACTTTACCACTACTCGAAGACACTATCTTGATTACAGTTTATAGAATGAAAATATATTTATGTGTAGTTTGTAGTTTGAATATATTTCTTCAACTCAATTTGGAGATGCATTTATAGATCTAACACATACATTTATCATCTAATGTATCAATACATGTACACGTTCTGTTATGTTGCTCTTTTCAGTGCACACAACTGCAGGAAGCACAGTTGAATCGTCAACTGAAGGGGAAGGCACGGATGTTGCAACGACATTGCCCAGAACAACAATGGCTCCCACACCAACAACTGAAGGGGAAGTGACGGATGTTCCGCCAACAGTGGCCATAACGACAATGGCTCCCGAACCAACAACTGAAGAAGAAGTGACGGATGTTCCGCCAACAGTGGCCATAACGACAATGGCTCCACAACCAACAACTGAAGGAGGAACCAACATTCCACCTTCTGCATCAACACATATACCAGGTACAGAAGGACAAACAACTCCCGATGATGACATGACTACAATTCCAGATGAAGGAACAACATCAGTCCAGGAAACAGACACCACGAGAGGTAGTGAACTGACAACAGTCGGTGATCGCGTATCTACCGAGTCAACAACTACAGTTGAAGACGAGGAAACAACAGCTGTTGATATCATAACCACAGAATCTGTAACTACTCATTTAACAACACAGGCACAAGGTACAACAACGCCAGGTAAGATAAACGAGAAGATGTAATTCAATTGGTTTCATAAATTGTAATATTGTCAGGCTGTATGCGACTTATATTTTGGCATTTACCAAGTGTACAGTATAGAAGTCACTGTACTTATGTACCAGGTGTACAGTATAGAAACCGTTGTATGTATGTATGTATGTATGTATGTATGTATGTATGTATGTATGTATGTATGTATGTATGTATGCTATGAATGAATGAATGAATGAATGAATGAATGAATGAATGAATGAATGAATATTGATTCATTTTATGGAAATTGGCATTTTGATTTTTTTACCATACAAGGAGATGTCGATTGTGACACCAATGGGACGCCGATCAGTGCCGTTGCCGAGAAGTACAGTGAAGTTCCAACCGATGGTATTTGTTCATTTGGGTCCTTCTATCCAACTTCTGTCGCTGGCATGCCAAGTGTCAATGGTAACGTACAAGTAAGGACCAATATTAAATCTTTTAACCGTGTGGTATTCCACATCTTCATTCGTTGTAAATTACAATTTAGGTATATGCCTTATTACACAATGCATTTGAAGAGCATGATTGAATTTACATAATAGTCCCCAAATCTCCCTCTTCAGTATGAAATTGTTGTGAGCTCATTTCTTTATATATAGCTGTGGTCAGTGTCATGAGAAAACAGACACAGTCATTATGTGTAAAATATACCACACGTTTTCTTTGAACAGAATTGTGGCCAGTGCCTACAAGTGACGAATTCGGATGGTGTATCTGTTATCGTCAGAGTTGTTGATATGTGTCCATTTATGAACTGCCAGAATGATGATGACATTATTCTAAGTGAAGATGCCTTTAATGTATTAGCTGACGATGGAAGTGATGTGATCTCCGTTGAATATTCCGTTGTCGCGTGTCCTGATGATGTTGATATAAAATTAAAGGTATGTATGACTATTCTGTAACATGGAGTCATAATCACAGATATGAAGTATTTTACTTGAAAGGTTATTTGGTTGTGGGTTCCTTAGAGATGGGCTTAGACACTCTGTTGAGTACCTCGACTCGGAGCCATAATCAAAAACAAAACAAGACTGTAGAGTTTACTAATTTGATTCGCTGTTGGCTTCAAACACCATGCAGCGTGAAGACAAGTCAAAAAATGTAATGGACAGATGATGATAGTATCAGAACAACAGAAAAAAATCACTAATGTAATCGGATGGGTTAAGAATTCTTCTCGGATTTGTTTGTTATCCAACGAGTTTGTGTTGTACAGAGGTCTTCCTATTACAGACACTTTCACCACGACAGGTGCCGATAAATAAAAAAAGTATCTTAAACACGGACCAATACATTAGTTTAGTACTTTTGTGTAGAACAAACATGTTGACTTTGGAGTGTACAGGTTGAAATGTTCATAGGCACCTTTAGTTTCAATCTAAAAAAGGTACAGTCTTCAGAAATGTTTCGGTGTGATTAGAACACCCGTTATGAAGCTGCAGCTACATAACTCACATATGTGACGTAATTACATATCGTTGACCTTTACACTTTCGGTTGTTTTTCTTTTAGTTTGTTGAAAGTTCCTTTGGGTCGTCATTCAGTGTAATAGTACTGGACCATCTATATCCAGTCACAGACGTTGCAGTACATACAACTGGACAGTGGATAACATTAGACCGGTTTAGTGACAATCTGTTTGACCCACCATCTGGCTCTGGGGATATCAATGCACCATTTAATGTCAAAGTATACAGTGATTATGGTCAAATAAATTATAGGGTAAGAGAGTATGAATTTGATGAAGTCATCGACACCCGCAAACAGTTTCCTCCTTGTCGTGGAGGGGACGATGGAACAACTACTCAACCTTCCGATATTCCAACGGCCCCAAGCACAACGGAGCACGGTGAAACTACACCTGAAGACGAAATGACAACAGCAGGTATGGCTAATTCAAATACTCACATCATGTTAATTTATCTAGATGTTTGTTCTCCTTCTATTAAAGGTTTCGGTTTATAGGAGGTGCAGCTTTCTTTTCACAAGACTATATCATGCAGTTTTTTTTTAAATATTCGATCTTACGTAAATGTGTGGAATTCTTAGATTTCGAGAGTTGTTGAATATCCCATATTAACCCAGACGTCATACCATACGTTCTTCGCCAGCTTCATTGGAGGGGCACTGTATTTTAGACGGTCCCTTCGAAGGTACGGCAAGATATTCACATTTTTCTGGTCAAGGCGCGTGTATGCTTAACCCATATGAAGACAGATGGCTTGCAGGCATGGCTGATTTCGCGGGCTCACAGGTATGAATATTTTCTTTGTATAAATATATTGGTTTACTTTTGTTTTCATTCCTCATTACATTTCTAGAATGTGAACATATTTGTTACCGTCTTTAAAGCCAATAGTGAGTACAACTTATGTTAAAAAGTACAATATAGTCTACGACTAGTCAACAATGAAATGTTCGACACGAGGTACTAATATCAAGTCCGTACGTGGAATGTGAACATCTTGAACGTGAGCCCACGATTGGCGAATATATATACAATAAGTGCCAATTTTTCACACGGTGTAATTTGGTACCACACTCTTCCATTCATTCAGTGGCATTTTATTTGCCTCTTCAGCCGATTCTGGGCCATTTCTACATCATCATTATTACTAATCTACGAGTTGCAAACCAGATGCGCATGCGTGCAAGTTTAATAAGACATATTTTAGGTTAATAGGCAAAAACGTGGAGTAATTGAAGAATATCTTTTTCTGATTTTGAACAGATACGGCCTCGCACAATCTGAAATTATACCCATATGTTCTGAGTTAGGTTTGAATTCCGTTTTTATATACTGATTCTCTGTTAAACTAGTCTTCCTCTTTTACAAAGGTCTGTGGTCAATGCATTGCGGTTCAATACGGTGGCAACTCAGTAACTGTCAAAGTTGTCGAGCAGTGTGGTGGATGTGGTACAAACGGAGTACTACTATCTACGAATGCCTTCCGAGAACTGTCTGACCTCGAACCAGGCATTATAGATGTAACTTGGAGTGTAGTTGATTGTCCAAATGTTGACAACATGAAGTTTAAGGTATGCGACTGCTAAAAGTAATCCGTTATTTATTCATTATCGCAATGTGTGTGTACAATATTAGGAAACAAATAATAAAACAGATTCTAACGCTGTGTACTGCATTCTATCTTTTACAGTTTAAATCTGGAAGTAGTGAATACTGGTTTGGTATCCAACCAGTTGATCATCGTTATCCTGTTAATGCAATGCAAGTTTTATACAATGGAGAATGGAGAGACCTGACAAGGGACAGTAACAACTTCTACTTAAAACCAACCTCAATTAACAAGCTGAATGTCCCACTCACTGTCAAGGTTTTCTCCACCAATGGTTTTGATATAACGTACACCATAACACGATTCACCAGCAGCGGGAGTGAACTGATCGATAGTGGTCAACAATTCCAAGATTGCGAAGGTAAGTGAGAACAAATTCAGAAAAAACGCATTTTAGTATATAAATGTTCTTTTCTATCCATTCCTTTTCTCTCTTAACTATGACTTCCTTCACGCTATGTTATGTACCAGTGAGATGGTATTTCGCTGCGAATGCTTAGGATAACAGCATACCTACAAGCGTGAGTTATGCTATGATCTTTAAGGGCGCACAGTCGATCGCGAGCTAATTTGCGCTTGCGCATGCGGTAATATTATATATCTAACTGTACGGTGAAGGCTGTTATGGTCAGGTGAATACATCTTCATGTTTACCTTTTTCAAGACTTGGTTGTTTGATACAGTTCATGTAGGAGATATACTTTTCAATCAGTTACTTGGCTGTTGACAACAAACCTACATTCCTGGGTACACATGTAACAGTATGAAATAAATACATTCGTATTTGTATCGCATGTCAAATTTTATTGACACGCTGTTTCAATCCTAGTTCTGTGACATAAAAGGTACATATACAATGAGAGAGGCTCGACGAAGATTGTCGTGTCTCAGTCAAGGAATAGAACAACAACGTTCCCTTCTTAGATGCGAGCAACAAGACCTACCCAACCAGATACCTGTGTATTAATAATTCAACCATAAAATCACTATGTGCTGCAAGTCATAGGTGGTATTTTTCAAGTGATTGGCAGCAAGAAGATCATGAGACCGGTGTTAATTATGTAAAATCAACACATCTTTTCAAACCAGTGATGGCCAAATGAAGGAAGTTTACCAACTTACACAGAATTAACTCCATATTGTCATTTGACAAAAAAGACAAATGATGGACATAGAGCCAGTATACCAACAATGTTACAACTGTCAAGGAAAGAAAAGGAGATGACAGTTTTAGTGATGTTGTAAAAAAAAAAGCCTTCAAATGTGAGAATGCTTTAAACTCTGCAACACTGACTTTTCATTTATTCTTGAAGTTATTAGAGACATGCTACTTAATTCTGAGCAAATACCAAAGTGATTTATGATGCATTTGAATATGCTCAAACTCCTTCACGAATAACACCAACAAAGACTGCATTAGGAGAGGATTCAATGGATGGATACATCTGATTACGTTCGGTATATCAAAGGTATGTTTACTCCTGTTGATGTCAACTAGCCTTATGGGAAATGGAAGAGTAAGATTCGACTGTCGGATCCTGTGGTACATCAAGGATAAGTGACATGAATTCTAGGCATATGAGTTTGGTATTGGGATGGATGATGAAATTATGAAAACACTAGAACTGACCAAGTAATCACACTGTCAACGACAGCACAGAACATCATTAACACAATGCATGCTATTAAACAAATCCTAATATAGTAATGATGTATAGTTGTATGCTACGATCCTGCTGAATCCAAGCAGATGAGAAGAGATGTTGTGACCATTCCTAACATCATGTCTACTTTAACCCCACCATGCCATCTAAATAACACAAATTGACGAAGTCTTACGAAAACTTTTTCCCCCATAAAAATATATTTTGAGTATTATCGCCCATTTGGAGAAGAATTTGCACACTGATGAATTATTTGTGACATTACAAGTTGTTTGTCCTACATAATATTTGTATTTACTTTATTATCCATTTAGACATCTGTTGCCCGATTGTTCAGGCTTCTTTGATATTACTGCATGTTACAATTACCGATGTTGGTAATCACATTTTAGTAAGCTGTTTGAACATGTAAATGTGACGTTTACAACTACATGTACTGTAACCATCCTGCTAACTCTGTGATATTGTTGTGCACCTCATCAACTTACATTTGCTATGAACCTATTAGGATTTATTAATAACGTATATACATAAATTTTGTGTGCATATTTTCTTAATCATGTCTAGTCACACCAAGTGTATAGTATAACGCTTTGCCATTTCGCCATACGACAGGTAACAGTTACATGTTGTCATTCAGACTGTCCAATAAGGATGTAAAATACCTTTATGATAGTACATATTAAAACTGCTGCTAGATCTCGCAAGACCTCTACTATACTTTAATGAAGTATACAGTGGACGCTTGAAATGTCTTGTTACCTGTTGTAAACACTTCATTCCATCAGTATAACACTGGTTCGATATATCAATCAATGAAATAAGGAGATTTTAATGTTAGCATATATTTTAACTAAAGGAATATCTTAATATCCACAGATGCTGCTGTTACTTCACTGACACCAAGACAAAGCACTGGATCAGATTATCATGTGACCGTACTGCCATCAACGGCAGAGCAGGTAACGTCACTCTTGGCAGAAAGAACGAATGCAGCGTTAACAACATACCTAGCTACAGTTGAATCAACAACTGTAGATACAGAACTGCCACTGTTAACAACAGATACGGCGGTAGAACTTAGCAGCGTGCCAACGACTGACCCACTGAAAGAAACTGATACATCATCCCTCATGAGTGAGGGCACATCTGAAGCGTCACCAACCCTCTCATACCTGACAGCAATGCTTGAAGTCTCTAAAGGGTACACAGTTACAGACGAGTTACCAAGAGCTGACACGACACCACAGATCAACAAGAGTACAGCATACTCTACTCGGGACACGGCAATCACTGATGAAATGTTTCACTCATCAGTTCCTACCACTACCACAGGTATATCTTGATGTTTCAAACCTCATTTTTATAACAATTATCTCATTAAATTGTCACTGTTCTACTCTTATCCTTATACAACAAGATGGTCTTTTTAAACATCATTTTACTATTTACATTAATAGACAATAAACGTAAATGACAAGTATTTTCACACCTGAATTTACAAAAAATTGAAGCTAACATTTTCACACCTCTGGTTACTCAACACCTCCAGAAAATTTGGGTCATTCTGCCAGATCTAGTCAGATACTGTAGAAGGACAAGTGATTTCATTGAAACATGTTTGTTTCTCAATCAAATGTGGAAGAAGAGACCTTGTTTATGAATAAATATAAAGATCCATTAAAACAATTATCATGAATCATATCTTTGTTGAAAACGTATTGAACTTCAAAGAGAAATTTATATGTTGAGAGCAATGTCGAAATTGGTACCAGCAACTGCTCTGGTATTCCACATTAAGACAGGTCGATTTTATACCTTTGGTTTTGACGTTTGTTCAAATAACAGATGCAGACTCCTCGACTGTAGGAACAATACAGGCATCAGCAAGTCGTGTCAAATCAGAGACAGAGGAACCTCAATTCAGTACGACAACAGGAAACATCAAAATGAAACCTTCCACTGTATACCCTGTCTCGACAAATCTTGAAAATGTAGCAACATACACGACAGAAGTATCCTCTGCTATTATAAGCACAGAGACAAGAGTAGTAACAGACAATGACGTGACAATGACAGATGACGCATTGGCAAGTACATTTGTGACGACAGTAGGCATGACCTCGATAAAGGCATCAACAATAGGACAGACCACTATAGCACCACAGACATCAACCAATTTTGAGAAACTAACAAACGAAGATACTTCAACTAATCAGACACAAATTACAACACATGCAACTACATCAAGCACTATTGAAGAATTTCAAACGACAAAAGATGCATTAACATTAGAGCACACTGCATATGACCAGGAACAGATAACAACACATGCCACCACACCAATCACTGCTAAAGTATTTCCGACCACAAGATATGCATCGACAATACAACATATTACAACTGGCGAGGAGCAAATTACAACACCAGCTACTATGCCAAGCACTACTGCGGTATTTTCAACAATTATGGATGTAACAACATTGGAAAAAGCTCCAACTGACAATGAACATATGACAACTCATTCAAAAATGCCAAGCACCACTAGGATATTTCCAACCACAAAAGATGTCTCAAATATCAAACATTCTACAAGTGATCAGGAAGAGGTTACAACACATGTGACTGCCCCTTCTACTCGAGTATTGTCTACCATTAAAGATGCAAACACTAGGGAACACACTACAACTGGTCAGGAAATGCTTGCAACACATTCGACCACACAAAGTACTCCTGGAGTATTTGCAACCATTGAAGATGCCTCAATATTCGACCATTCTACTACTGATCAGGAACAAATAGTAACACATGGGAATATTCCAAGTACTACGAGGACTTTTTCAACCACTTCAGATGCATCAACATTGGACCATGATACATCTGATATCAAACACAGTACAAGCCATAGAACAACACCAAGCACAACTGAAATATTTAAAACTACAAATGATGTATTCACTTTGGAGCATACTACATCTGATCAGGAACAGATAACAACAGTTGAATCCATACCAAGCACTCCTGAAATATTTTCAACTTTAACAGATGCATTTACCTTGGAACACATTACAGCTGATCAGGGAGAGACTGAAACAGATGGAACCCCACCAACAACCCCTGCAGTAATTTTAACCACTAAAGATAGAGCTGAACAAGTTATCACTGATGTTGAACAAACAGCACATGCGACCAAGTCAAGTACTACGTCCTCAACAAAACACTCTACTACAGATCAGGAATTACTGATAACACACGCAACTAAACACAGTACTACAGGAGTACTTACAACATCTAAAGATGCATCAACAATGGA
The DNA here is from genome assembly GCF_964340395.1 of Glandiceps talaboti. NCBI lineage: Eukaryota > Metazoa > Hemichordata > Enteropneusta > Spengelidae > Glandiceps > Glandiceps talaboti. Next base: position 19,641,903 of record NC_135551.1, on the reverse strand, counting down.
AAATACCCCAACTGATCAGGAACGTATTACAACATATACAACTGCACAAAGTACTACTGCAGTATTTCCAACAACAAAAGATGCACCAACATTGGACCATACTAGAACTGATCAGAAAGAAGGTACACTACATACTACAACACCAATGACTACAACAGTATTATCAACCATTAAAAAGTCATCTACAATGGAGCAGAGTATAACTGATGAGGAATATATGACTACACTTGCGAACACAACAACCTTTACTGCAACATTTCAGAACACACAAGATGCATCAACATTGGAGCATACTACAACCGATCAAAAACAAATTACAACACAAAGGATGACAACAAACATGCCTGAAGGTTTGGCAACCACAAACGATGCATCATCTATGGGACACACTACAACTGATCTAGAACAGATTACAAAACATAGGACCACATCAAGCACAGCTGAAATAATGCAAACTACAAAAGATACATCAACATTGGAACACTCTACAACTGATGAGAAACAGATAACAACACATGGAACTATACCAAGCACCATTGAATCATTTTACACCACAGAGGATGCATCTTCACTGGTACATACCACATCTGGTCAGGAGCAGATGACAACACATGAATCTATACCAAGCACTATTGAAGTATTTTCAACTGCTAAAGAAGCATCTACATTGGAACATATTACAACTGATCAGGGAGAGATTGAAACACATGCTATGACAATGAACACTACTCCAGTACTTGCAGAACAAACTACAACTACTCTGGAACAGGAGACAGTACTTGAAACCACACCAAGTACTATAGGAGTATTTTCAACAATACAAAATGTGTCAACAATAGATAGTGCTACAACTGATCAGGTTCAGACCTCAACACACGCGAACCCACAAAGCACTACTTTAGTACAGGTAACCCCTCAATATACATCAACAGTCAAAGAAATCGTCACCAATGAGGAACAGCTTACAACACAGGTGACCAAACCAAGGACTACGGGAATGTTTTTGACGACAAAAGATGCTCCAACAATAGATAACATGACATCTGATCAGGAACAGATTACAACACATGCAACTATGCCAAGTAATACTGGATCTATGATAGAACATCAAACAACTGATGAAGAACAGATGACAAAATCTGTGACTGTACCAAGCACTACTACGAAAGATCATAAACAAATTACAACACACAGGACCATACCCAGAACGATCAAGGAATTTGCAACCACAAAAGATACATCTTCAATGGAACACACTGAAACTAGTCAGGGAGATATTACAACACATACAAAAATACCAAACACTTCTGGAGGATTTCCAACCACACAAGATGCATCAACATTCGAACAAATTACCAGTCATGAGCAACAACTTACAACACATAGCAACAAAGCAAGCACTATTGAAGTATTTCCGACCACAAAAGACGTATCAACATTCGGACATATTGCAACTGATCATGATCAGAAAGAGAATACCATGTATACTACCACACTAAGTACAGGTAGAGTATTTGCAACCATTAGCGATGCAACTACAATGGACCATTCTACAATTGATAAGGAAAATTTTATAACACATGCTACTACTCAAAGCACTACTGGAGTCATTTCAACCACAAAAGATGCACCCACATTAGCACACACTGCAACAGATCATGAACCAATTACATCACATAGGACCACTCCGAGCACAACTGAAGAATTTGCATTCACGAAAGATGCATTGACACTGGAACATACTCCAACCGATCCTAAAGAGTTTACAATGTATGCTACCATGCCGAGCACAGCTACGTTATTTGCAACCAAAACAGATGCATCAACATTGGAACATACTACGAATGATCACATACACATTACAACACATGCGACCACTCCGAGCACTACTGGAGTCATTTCAGAGGCACCAACATTAGCTCAAACTCCAACTAATAAGAAAGACGTTACACCACACAAGACCACACGGAGTGTGACTGAAGAATTGACAACCACAGATGATGCATCAACAATGGAACACACTCCACCTGATCAGGAACATATAACAACACATGCTACCACTTCAAGAACTACTGAAGTTTTTTTGACCACTAACGGTACAGCAACTTTGGAACAGACGCCATTTATTCAGGAAGATATTACAACATATACGACCACTTCAAGCACAAGTAAGGTATTTAAAACAACAGAAGATGCATTGACAAATGAACACACTCAAACTGATCAGCAGCAGATTACAACACATACGACCACACCAATCAAGACTGAAGCATTGTCAACCATAGAAGATACATCAATCGTGGAATATGCTACAACTAGTCAGGAGCAGATCATAACACACAGGACAACATTAAGTAATACTGGAGTATTTTCAACAGTGAAAGATTCATCAACATTGGATAGCGCCACAACTGATGGAGAACATATTACAATAAATACAAATACAAATGTTCTTACAACCATTAAAGATGCAAAAACGGAAGATACATTTGAACAGCTTACAAAACATGTGTCCACACCAAGTACCACCGTAGTGTTTTCAACCGAACAAGATACATCAACATTTGAACATGCTACAACTAACAAGGAACAGCATCGGGGCACAACACAGAGGACCACCAAGGACATGACTCAAATATTTACGACCACAAAAGGATCATCAATAATCATGGATGATACTACAACTGATGAGGAACATGTTACAACACGTGCAACAACTCAAGGTGCTACTGGAATATTCACAACCAGTAAAGATGTTTCAACATTGCAACACACTACAACTGAGCATGAACATATTACAACACATGGAACCGTACCAAGCACTACTCTGGTATTTTCAACCTCTGGAGATAAATCTACAATGGACGATGCTTCAACTGATAGGGAAGTGATTACAACACATAGAATGATACCGCGCACAACTGCAGCATTTTCAACCATGAATGCTGCATCAACAATGAAACATACTCCAACTGATCAGGAGAGTATTACAACACCTAGTACTACTCGAGTATTTTCAACCACCAAAGATGCATCAACAACAGAACACACTACACGTGATCAGGACGAAATTACTACTCAGGTGAATATACCAAGCACTGCTGCAGTATTTTTAACCAACACAAATGCATCGACATGGGAATATACTTCAACTGATAATGAACATATTACAACACATGAGATCAGGCAGAAAACTATTGGGGTAACATCAACTACTACAGATGCATCAACTCTGGAACATGCTACAACTGATCAGAACCTGGACGGAACAACACATGTAAGCACACCAAGTACTGCTGATGCATTTCCAACCATTAACGATGAAGCAACATTGAATTTGGTACATACTACCACCGATGGGAAACAGATAACAACACAATCACAGTTTCAAAGAACAATACGACCCCACGTACCTTCACCCTTAGGTAGGATAATAGCAACAGAAATGTTGACGACGCCATTGGTACAAACAACTATGGATTTGGACACAAACAAGATGCCCGTAAAACACTTTCTTACAACAGAACCCAGTACATCAACCAACACATTCTCCACATACAATCCTGATACAGCCGAATATGAAACTTTGACAACTAATTTGGCACTAGTAAATTCCCCAACTCTGTCAACACGTGGAGAAGATGCTACAATGTTACATTTAACAAGTGACTTGGAAAACATTGCGACAGAAATCACACAAATGACTCCAACGCTGGAAACAATTCCAAGGACAGTCTCACCACTCAGGTCAACACATATTACAAGCATAGATATAGATGTATCCACAAACCCTCTAAGTATGACGACAAGTACAGAACTACAGGAGACGTCTTCAGAAATAACCCCACAAGTGGGCACTACAAATTCATTAGGTTTAGGAGTATCTAAAACGATGACATCCGCAATCGTATTAACAACAGGAGTGAGTACTGTTGAACACCTTTCTCCTAGCAGTGAACAAAATGGCCACTTTACCACATCACAGGGAAGTACACATGATCAAATGTCTTCCAAGGAACAAAACCTTGTCAGTACACAACACATGACTACACAATTGGCAGATATACACACATCACCTATAGCAGAAACATTTGGAGATGCCACAACTATATCATACATTACGACAGAACATGGACGTATAGTAACAGATAGGGTAGAAACGACTCTTGTACAACAGACAAACAACGAGGCTGCCACAAAACTAGACATGACTAAACACACACACATAACTGAACCTACTACACATGGATCAAGAAGAAGTACAGTGGAAAGAACGACAGTGACTGTGCCCAAGACAACCGGAATGGAAGCTTCTTCGGCAGTTACGACAGCTGCAATGTCTACTTACGATATACAGCCAAGCACAAAATCAACTTCCATGAGTGAAGTTACAACAAAAGGTATTCCCCACCATTAACACTACTAACGCCAATCGAAGTGCTTGTTTAACTAGGTAACTAACAATGCACTTAATTCGTAGATGTTAGAAAATGCAAATGTATGACAGTAAAATTGTAACATGAAATAACATTGCACACTCAGTACAAGTATCAGATAATACTATTTCCTTAATCTTCGTATTGGTGATTAACAACTCTCGATGCTGTGGCATCTCTTAGTCCAAAGAATGTATTCTATGGATGCATACAATCATTACCTTTTAGTTGTCATTGTTGTTGTGTCTATTCCATGTTCATCTTCTGACCATTATGTTCTTCTTTCTCTTTGTAAATAACAGGTCTCTGTAATCGTGAAGATGTGTCATCCATGTCAGTCTTCTATCCACACATGTAGACGTGTCACGTGATCGACCTATGACATCACCTTGTTCATTCTCTTGTCAATAACAAGTTACTGTGTAATAAACTGTTTTAATGAAATCAATGAAACCTTATCATTATATGTGTTACTCTCGTTTTCTGACATGTAGATTTGTATATATTGTCTCACTAATTCATAATAGTTTGAAATCTTATTAATTTGTATGTGGGTTTGTGTTACTTTTTCACTTGTTTACAGGAGACGCACATTAATTGGTTGCTATGATTACAACAAAAGTCTATAACTAAGAAATGTATATCACCACATACATACATACATACATACATACATACATACATACATCCATCCATCCATCCATCCATCCATACATACATACATACATACATACATATTCTATGTACAAATATTCATTCTATTGTAAATCGTACATCCATTGGGTACATTGAATGGATAATTGATTGCAATTTTTGCTATGTTGTTCATGTGCGCATGTCTATGTTTGTTGGCATATATTTCTTAGTTGTCGATCAGTTGCTTTGTTGAAAGCAATCAACTGATTAAGCCATGGTCTCCTGGGGTTTTCACTCTTTACATTCGGTTTACAATGTGTTTTCATTGTTTAGCTTATAACTAGAACTTTCTTTAATAGTATTACAACACTAGTTTCTTTTGGTGGTGGCTTTATGCCTCTTGTGGAGGAGACATTCGGAATATAACAACAATAACACCGTTCTCCCAATGATGTCGATGTGGTCACTGTTCTAAACAAAAGTCTGTACAAATGAAGAAGTCGTAGATTTGTCGACTCAATATTATTTCAGTATATTTTCTATGAAATAGTTATTTACAGTGTCATTCCTCCACCTGCAGAAACTGATGTGACACCTCCTCCAGTAACAACAGAACAATCATTGACAAGTACCGCAAGTCCTGGAGATGTGACTACAGAGGCCAGTGTTACACAAGAAGAAACAACAGAACCCTTAGAGATCATTGAAACCACTACGGATCAAGACGAGGGTACAGAAACCCTCACTACTGTGGAGTATATACAAACAACAGAGTCTCCAGAGATCACTGAAACCACCACAGATCAAGATGAAGGCACCGAGGCACTTACTACCATGGATTATCGACAAACAACAGATGAACCTACAGACAAGATGACAACAGAGGGAACCGAATCCCCCACTTCCACCCAGTCAGATGCCACAACTGATGACGACTTTGAAACGACTGCCGAGTTAACGACTCTTCCTGTTCAACCAACTACTAGTGGTAAGTAACATATTGAAGATAGAATAACACATTGTCTTTCCTCTACTCAAAATTTTATTTGTGCTCATGGCAACCTTTTATGGCAACGAGTCACATGATTAGAACCATTATCGCAACAAAGATTCTATATGGTTTTGTGGCAATGGAAATGAAGTGAAACGGGAATAAAGATGTGTCATTGCAGACCTCGATCGTTATGTATACACATACCGAGACATAACATTATCACCCTTAAAATGTAATGTGTTGCTCATTTATTGTAGAATGTGGTTTACCTTGAGAGGAGAAAATGCGTAGTTTTCAATGTAAAGACGACATACAAAAAGCACTGATCGAAGTATATCACACTCTCCATAAAGTAATGGATGTAATTTCCCACATGTTTATGTTACTTCGACCATGGAGGAGGTGTTCTCTTTCCTACCTCCGGTGCAACGTTCTGTCAGAGTGTCATATTTAACTTGTGTTAATTGAATTTGATTTTCAGCTCCAGAGTGTGAACTAGACGAACCAAGTCATAGTGCCACGGCCACTAAATCAGACTTTCCTACCCTGGATGCTTGTCAGTTGACACCCTTCTCTTCAATCTACCTAGCAGGAAAAGCTGATTTTGAAGATTCAGCGGTAAGGATCTTGCATATTATACTAGAACCATGTCGGATTTTTCTAACCTCTCACAGATGTATTGCTGTCAGACCAAAGTTTTTAACTTTGCATTCAAATCTTAACTAGGTACATGTAACTGCAAAATCAGCAACATTTATGTCTGAACTGCAACATATACATATAGATTCTATAATACAAACTATCAAAATAATCATCGTAATTGGAAAGATGACCAAGTGTATGGAACATTGTGTATTACAGATAATCAAGAAACCTCTCATAATACACGACAACATCATACATTACAAATGATAATTATGCTAATTTTCCATAGGTCTGTGGACAATGTCTCAAAGTCACCGGAAGCAATGGTCAGTCAGTTACAGTGATGGTGGTTGATAGCTGTGGTTTTGACTGCATGGATATATATGACATTATACTCAATGCAGAAGCTTATAACATGATTGCTGATTCCTCTTGGGAAACGGCAGTAGTTAACTACGTCCCTGTAGCATGCCCAGACGTCGGCAACATCATTCTCAAGGTAACTATGCTTAGTATTCTCTTTGTCGGGATTTGGGAGATGATATTTGGTTATCATCACTGAAAGGATTCCAGGGAAAGTAATACTTGTGCCAAAATCAATCAGTCAGTTTATTTCTCTGTTTTCCTTGTCTTTAGAACTTAATGAATGTATACTTTATAAATGGTTGGCAAAGTAAGCAAGTGCCTTCTATATGCCATCAGATGATGGTGGACTAACAACATATTAACCAGATTTCTTTTTTCATGACTGTGCTTATAGGTACATAATATATATTTTTTTATTGTATTACAGTTTATAATCCCAGGCAGGTACTCAGATTGGGAGGTTCAGATAAGGGATCATAGATACCAGATTGATATCGTTCAAGTTGATAGACCTGGTGAATCAGTTACTCTTGACAGACTCAGTGATAATGTTTTCATTCCAAACGTTGACTTCGATATCGATGATTATTTCACTATCACATTGACATCAAAAAATGACCTTGAAGTGAGCTACAGTGTAACAGGTATACCATCAGATGGAATAATCGACACAGGTGTGCAGTTCCCTGTATGTGGTGAAGAACCAGATAGTACCACTAAGGCAGACATTCCAGAGTACACAACTGGTTCAGGTAAATGATATGATTTTGCCTTCACAAAATTGTTGTTGACCGGGTAATTATATTCACATGCACTATATGAATCAATATGAATCAGTGTTACTATTGAGCATTGTATTCTTAAGGAAACATTTTGAAATGCATTCAACCACCCATCAGATCCACTTTCTGAGCCAACATATCACATGGAAAGTATTTCAGTATGGAATAAACTCTTCCCATGATAGAGAAGGACATCTCCACCGAAACTAGCAGAACAAGTAAAACTGTAAACAAGCTGAGTAGTTAGGCAATTTTACAGAAATGTGTATTTTGAACCTAAGACTACAATTCTATGTTATCTTATTGTGACATGTTATTTTCAAAATCGTAGATGACAGTACAACTGAAAGAATAACTACAGAGGATTTTGAAACTACGGAAGGTGGAACTACTGAAGATGGAACTACTGAGGCATCGTTTACCACAGAAGAACCAGAGGGCACTGAGGAAATGGCAACTGAAGAACTGACAACGGAGGAACAAAAAGCTACCACACAGGCACCTATAGAGACAACATTGCCTCAAACTACTTCTGTCACTACAAGCTCCCCGATTCCAGGTAGGTTAACTATGATTAATGTCAATAAAAAGATGTTTGAGTGATTTCACACCATGGGAAGCGTGGTACCTGAGTATTGCCAGCTACCAGCGGGGGCATGTACTTTATGTAGGGACCGTCTTTGAGACCTCCACTGCCGTGCTCCGTATCGCATGTTCCTGGTTACAGCCAGCAAGCCTTGTAGTGGCAGCCTCTTTACTGTGTTTGTTGATAGCAATAGCTCATTGATTTATTCATATCTGTTAGTTAGCAGACATCATAGGGAATGACCATGTTATAGAGTATACCCTGGAAGTTGGAGCCCCAGACAATGGAAGGCATGGTACCTGTTTGGTTATGTATTGTGATCATTGATGATAATAACTTATGATAATAATATCTGCACATTTCTGTTAGTTGGCAAGTGTCGTAACGAATCACCATGTCATGGAGTGTATCCTAGGGCTTGAGGGTTCCTGAGAATGGGAATCGTGGTACCTGGTTGTTATAATGTGTGTGAGATCTGAGGATTGTGTGTTGAGTTGAGCACTGTGTTTTGGATGGAGATGCTTCTTGCATGGTGCGTAGATAGGGAAGGATGGGTGGGAAAATGTTGGACTAGAGTGATCTGGTAGATGTTTAATGTGTACAGGCTAGCAGTGAAAAGTCTGAATGGAAAAGTGAGTTGATGTATGTTAAAATGGCAGGATGTTCATATTTATGTTGAGATTATGGCCTGTGCAGATGGAAGGAGTCATTGACTGACTTAAACAGTGATTATATGACATGCCATAATCCCAAAATTAATGCCAATAAGAGATGAGTCAGAGACAAGTTGTACCATTAAAGAAGGGGGGCGAGTTCCACGTTAGGTGTTATATCCAACAACAATGGTGTGAAGCCACTCACAGGTTTGAGTAACTTCACACTATGGGTGGTATGGTACCCAAGTGTTGTCAGCTATTGGTGGGGCAGGCACTGCGAGCAATGATGGAAGCATCGGACAATGTCTTTGAGTCTCACACTGCTGTGGTCCATGTCCTGGATGCCTGGTTACAGCCTGCAAGCCCCATGGTGGTAGCCCACCAAATTAGTGTTTTGTATTGTCCAACCAGCAGGCGTGGAGTATTTTGTGGGATGATCGAGGGGGTGTTCACATAGGTCTGATAGGTGTCACTTCTCCATCAGCCTAGTGTTTGATGAACCAGTCAGGCAGTTAAACTATGGTGGCTGTGGAAATCCAGTGCGGGTGAGTAAGTCGCATAGTAGTATTGACAGCACTTGGCAAGTAAGACATCTCTAAAAGTGAAGACTGCGATCCTGATGATTTCAGCCTAGTATTGGCGTATTTCATGGAGGTGTGGATCACACAGATGTACGAGCTGGAGGGCAATATTTGAATGATGTTGCCCCATCTAAACGAATCAGTTTTGGATGCCTTCACGATGATTAACAGGTCGATATTGAGTGATATGTCTCACCTGAGCAATGTCTGTTTTGCATTGAGGCGAGTGGCAACAGGTGAGAGGTGAGGTGAATTCGCTTACCTGGAGGAACCCGAAAAACACAAGTCTCACGCTGACCATCGCATGAGCTTGTAGTGTGTGTTGTAACCCAGATCCTCCTGTAGTATGTTCTTCATAGTTTGCACGATTGTGCTCATTATGGGCACGTGACATCACATTGTGATGCTGGCATCTGAAGCCTTCTAACATTGGCTGGAGCAAGAGATGCTCTGATATTATGTCATCCAGTATGATGGTGGCAGAGATTGCCTTGGCGGTTGTGCTGAGGTTGATCATACAGCATAGGAATATGCAACCAATTGCACCAAAATGCGTGCATTTATAAGTGATGCTGAGGGTACCAGCCATGGAAAGGAGGCCACATTTTGTTGTTGATGAGTGTGTTCCCCACAATGGCAAAGTAGTAAGAATGTCACACAGTTTGTCCTGTGGAAGCCAGGGGACCATGAGAACAGAGTACAGCTCGCCACTCAAGAATGTTATAACTGGTGTTAGTCCCATATTGTCCTCAGCGGTCCTGGCATGTTTAAAGTAGCGTGGCCATCTTGTATTTGCAAGTTGGATTGTGAAGCAAGCCTGCAGTGAGGAATGCATTGATGTAATGCAGCAGGGAAGTTGTGTTTGTGCGGCAGTGTATAATCCATTCAATAACATCAGTGAAATGATTGAAGGGTGAAGGTGCTGAGAGGAGCCCAAAAGGCAGACCCCGATTGAAGAAGTAGTTATCTTGCCAGTAGAAACAGAGAAAGTGCCAATCTTGATGTTCAACCGGGCAGAGGCGGAACGCATATTTGATGTTAATCTTTGCAAGGAGCGTCCCAGACCCATATTTATTTATCAGTGAGTGATAATGAGATAATTATGTGACTTATGCCATGATCCCAAAATACAAAAATTTGTTCAGCCTAAATGATAACATTGTAGGATATAATGACAGAAGACATCAGGTTAAGACATCTGTCATCATTGTTTGTCTCAAAATGCTCACGGATCAAAAATGAACACAAGGCAGGCACAGTTCTAGACATTGTCAGCAGGAGAAATTGAAAGTGTAGTAATATTTGTACAAAGAATTCTTAAACATAACTGTTCATGATGAGTCTAGCTTGTACATATCTATTAAAAGGAATGTGTAAGGTACACAACTGAAGATGTATCTATCAACAGAACTGGTGAAATAATCATCCTTTCCTCAGATCAGTCTGATTAGTTTTCTCTAAGTCGTGATCCAACAGTTGGCACTCGAAGAATCCTGGATTGTATGTGTTAAGTTATTTGCATCCCTTTACAGATCGCAATGTACCCGACTACTGTGGCATTGTTGGGGTAACGTATGAAGGCACAGGTACCATATCAGATGCAAATACTTGCGTTAATTATTATGGTACTGAGCTGGTAAGCCGTTTGACTCGAGATTTGACAGACGCAGTATCACTTGTTCCACAATGTCAACCACTTAATGGCTTGGTTACAATAACTCTGCATGTATCACTAACCCTTAGTAGCGATGGAGGCCAAGGGGTGAGTTCATTAATCTGTGTATAACCATACACTTCAATGTCAGTCACGAGGAACTCATGCATGATTTCAAAGTCATTATTTGGACAAATGATCATATAATCAATACAAATTTGAATATGTGCATGATAACTCCCCTTCCAATCATGGTTTAGGTGTTGCAAGTATGCAATAAGACTAAAATAACCTTCAAAACATTGAGGCGAGGTACATAGTGTACCAATGTGAGAGCGGTAACCTCGATGATGCAAGGACAAGAATCTGATATTGCTGATGTCGATTGGTACCCTTATAATGATGTTAGAGTAATGATCAAAATAAAATATTCACACAGTCAAATATAATAATTACTAAACCGTACAAGTGTGTCTCTCTTCTTGTTCACAGCTATTCATTGATGGTTTCTTAGATTTGTTATTCGAACCCATTGATCCACAAAATCCTGGGTATTCAGTATTGGATCTGACTAGCTGTGGATTCCAACTTATATTCTATATGACCAACCAGCCAAACGCATTCCCAGTCCTCATGGGAATAGAGGCCACCAGCGATTGCCCCGCTTTAGCAACTTCTGGAAATCCATTTGAAGAGGAATTTGCAGAGTTATGTTGTCCTGATGGTTACACACTGTTTGAAAACGAGAAATGCAGTATGTGATTTCAGTGACTAGTATCCTCTCGTGTAAACATAGATTAACTGCATTCGACATTCGCGTTAATCTTATGCATATACTGTTGTTATAAGCTGTAGTCTGGCTGTCATCATCTGCTGCATGCGCATTTCATTTGTCGTCCCCTACCTTCAGCTGTCTGTTCCACCATTCCTTTGTTGCTGTGTCTTCATGTCCCATTCGTTATCCGCGAATGCATTTATTGAAAGTGCTCCACTTGAAACATAAAAGCTTTCAATATGCATCATGTGCTTCCCTTCGAATTCTACACACAGCTATGTATTTAAAATACAAGCATGTAAGTAGTCATGCGTTGCAATTGTGCATATGCATAATTGCGACTGTAATCTTTCTTTGCTTTTATAGTTTCCATTTTATCAAAGTCTTAATCTTGAAGCTCCTCGCCTTCGATCTCTTGTAGTTGAAACGACAACTAAAGAACTGACAACGAAGGAACAAAAGGCTACCACACAGGCACCTGTAGAGACAACATTGCCTCAAACTACTTCTGTCACTACAAGTTCCCAAATTCCAGGTAGGGTAACAGTGATACCAACAATTTGGTTTACCTAACTGATGACATATTAGAGGATGATGATGGAAGTTTCTTAAAATAACCCTACGTCATTACGTATTTCAATTCAACTTAATTTTACAATATCATCTACTAACTCTACTAACAATGTACAGAACACCTTCACTAACAACACAAAGAATATACCACAAAATAATCGACCTACAACATAAAATACCAAACACTGCACTGAACAAAGACAATAGGGTGATTCCATAACTAATGTGACGTCACCTACATATCATCAGTATCTGTAAGAATTCGTATGACTACAGACACATTGGATCAAGACACTGTTGTCATTCTGTTTGCCTCAGAATGTCCACAAAATACAATGATCAAAAGTGGATACAAGGCAGACACAGCGCTGGAGATTTTCAGCAGGAAAAATTGAATGTTTAGTAATGTTCATCCAAAGAAATGGGTTGCCGTGACTCAGATTCTCAAAACTGTTCGTGGCATGTCTACCTTGTATATTTTAGGGTCCATCTGTACAGACCATAATCTCAATGTAAATATTGACATCCTCCCTTCCTAACATACACCAACTCACTCTTCCGTTCAGCCTTTTCACTGCTAGCCTGCACAGTGGACACCTACCAGATCACTCTAATCCAACATTTCCTCACCCACCTTTCCCTATTTACGCTCCATGCTTATCCCTTCTCCATCCGAATACACAATCATCTCAACCCCAGATCTCACACGCATTATAACCACCAGGTACCATGACTTCCATTCTCAGGAATCCTCAAGCCTCAGGTTGCACTCCATGACATGGTGGTTCGTTATCACACCTGCCAACTAACAGAAATACTGAAATATGCAGGAATGAATGAGTTATTATCGTCAACAACCACAGTACATCACCAAATATGTACCACGCCTTCCAGTGTCTGGAGCCCCAACCTTCAATTCATGTTCCATGACATGGTCGTTTGCTATAACGCCTGCTAACTAACAAACATGCAGAAATGAAAAGAAATGATAAATGAATGAGCTATTGTTATCAATAAACACAGTAAGTGGGGGCTGTTGCCATGTGGCTCGCTGGCTGTAACCAGGCACATGGGACATGGACCATGGCAGTGCGAGACTCACAGATCCTGCACTGTCTGATTCTTCCACCCCCTACTTGCAGTACCCGTCCCCGCTGGGAGCTGCAACACTTGGGTACTGGTGTGAAGTCACTCAAACGTATGAGTGACATCACGACATGGTTGGCTATGACACCGGCACATGGAACTTGCCCCTCCTCCATTAATGACATATCGTATCTCAGAGTCATAATTTATTGGCATTAACCACATTTTTAACAATTTTAACAACTGAGATGGATATTAACAAATATATACAGATATTGAAAAGGTTGACACCTGAAGATATAATTTTCAAAAGTACTGCTGAAATAGTTGCCCATTCCTTAGATTAGTCTGATTAGTTTTCTCTAAGTCCTGATCCAACAGTTTGCACTCGAGGAGTCCTGGATTGTATGTGTTAATTTATTTGCATCCCTTTACAGATCGCAATGTACCCGACTACTGTGGTGTTATTGGGGTAACGTATGGAGGCACTGGCACCATATCAGATGCAGACACATGCGTTAATTATTATGCTACTAAACTAGTGACCCAGTTGGCTCAAGATTTGTCAGACGCAGTACCACTTGTTTCCCAATGTTTTCCACTTAATGGCTTGGTTACAATAAGTCTGCAAGTATCACTTACCCTTAGTACTGATGGAGGCCAAGGGGTGAGTTCATTAATCTGTGTATAAACCATACACTTCAATGTCAGTCACGGGGAACTCGTGCACGATTTCAAAGTCATTCTTTGGACAATTGATCATATAATAAATACTAATTTGAATATGTGCATGATAACTCCTCATCCCATCATGGTTTTTGTCAACATTCGCATGTGTTGTATCTGTATAATAAAAATAAAATAACTTTTTAAATATTAGGATGAGGTGCCCCATAGTGCACCAATGCGTGAGAGGTAACCTCGATGATGTAAGTGTTTTTTGGAAAGACTTGTGTATCTATTACATTTATTTCCTGACAGACAAGAGTCTGATATTGCTGATAGCGATTTGTACCCATATAATGATGTTAGAGTAATGATCAAAATAAAATGTGGACACTGAATTATGATGATTACTCAACCTTACGAATGTGTCTCTCTTCTTGTTCACAGCTGTTCATGGATGGCTTCTTAGACTTGTTATTCGAACCCATTGATCCACAAAATCCTGGGTATTCAGTAGCGGATTTGACTACCTGTGGATACCAACTTATTTTCTATATGACCAACCAGCCAAGCATATTCCCAGTCCTCATGGGAATAGAGGCCACCAGCGATTGCCCCGCTTTAGCAACTTCTGGAAATCCATCCGGAGAGGAAAATGCAGAGTTATGTTGCCCTGATGGTTACACACTGTTTCAAAACGAGAAATGCAGTATGTGATTTCAGAGTCTAGTACCCTCTCATTTAAATACGGTTTAACTGCATTCAACATTCGCGTTTATCTAATGCATGTACCGTTCTTATAAGCTGTAGTCTAGCTTTCATTGTCTGCTGCGCGTGTCGTTTGTCGCCGCCAGGCTTTGAATGAAATTGCTGCACAATTCATTCATTGCCGTGTACTCATGTACCATTGGTTAACTGCGCATTTAATGAAAATACTCCACTTGAAATATAACAACGTTCAAAATGTATCTAAAGTGCAGGCGTGTAAGTAGCCATGCTTTGTGCGTACACATAAGTGCGACTATCATTTTTCTTCACTTTTGTAAATTCCACTTTTTCAAAATCTTAATCTTGAAGCTCCTCACCGTCTATCTCATGTAGTTGTAAGTACATTCATTAAATCAAATGTATGTTGTAAATATAGTATGTTGATTTACTCCCTGTTTAAAAAACAGTTATGTGCATGTTTGTTACATTAACCACCTATCAATAAGTTAGCATAACTATATATATATGTAATTGTCTTTTTCCAGCTGCTCCTTCAAAGCGAAGACGAAGACGCGATGTGTCGGAAGAGACAATATCTATTGTGATCGACGCCAGATGGAATGATACAGCACCAATCTGTACAGGTAATACACTTTAAACCTAATAAGCATTTGATTATTTGCTCGTTTTCTGTTAAAAATCTCATTAGAATATACAGTACCTTGGCACGATTCGTAAACGAAGCATATTATTGATACAATTTTCTTTCAATTGTAGCATTGGATGGATAGATAGATAGATAGATAGATAGATAGATAGATATATCTTAGATAGATAGATAGATAGATACATACATACATACATACATACATACATACATACATATACATACATACATACATACATACATACATACATACATTATATATATCATACACACACATTATATATATATATATATATATATATATATATATATATATATATATATATATATATAGATATAGATATATATATATATATATATATATATCGTATCGCATGGCATGTTTTGCAGTAAATTCCATATATAGTAAATGGTATTGCAACATTAATTTGTCGCAATGGGAAAAATTGTCCCATTTGGTTATAATCCAAGAAGATATGGGTTATGGCGACAGACAGACAGGCAGCAGGCAGACAGTGACATTTATCGAAACACACTTCATTCCTCTGTCATACCAGAATACCTCTCACTTTAACCCTATTTAAGTTCAATACACATATTTAAAAGAAACTGTAGAGCAAAAGTTCAAATCCAAATACATCCGATACCAACATATCAAAACCTTTGTTTGCAGATACATTGCCACCATTACTGTACTGTCCTGACAGCTACGTTGTCACCGTGGACGAACGAGAACATAACGCTTCGTATCCACATGCAACTGTCAGTGACAACATGGGAGTTGAGTCTCTCATCTACGAACCACCAAACGGTACAACGGTTGCGAACAGAGACTATATCACTGTGACCGTAACAGCTGCAGATTTCGCTGGCAATGAGGCCGAATGTGAATTTACTGTTGGTGTTCAACGTATGTATGCGTAATACAAGTATTCTTTTCTGCATAATCTGGTTACGTGTTATGTTTTGGGTGTAGGGGTTGATGTAACTGGCGAAATATTATATTATATTATGTCATGTCATGTCATGTCATGTCATGTCATTGCAACTGCAGAGATTACATTTTTATGGATCTAATTTTACATTGCTGCCTTTTCTCTATCATAACCATATTTGGTCCCAACCATTTATAGAAGGACTGTCATTGACTTAAGTTATGTTAACGTACCTCATTGTCCCAACAGCTGAAACGTGTCCAGAGTGGTCGCTACCAACACCAGAGGGAGGTCAGAAATCGTGTACTTCTTTTGTTGGTGGTTCCCTTGGAAGTGGATTTTCATGTGCTTTGGCTTGTGCCTCTGGATATGAATTTATCCAAAGTACCGGCACTCCTGGTAACATGTATACATGTGTAATTGGTGGATCTTGGGTGCCTCACAATTATATTCCAGACTGTGTGGGTGAGTATTAAAATAAATGTATTGAATGACCTTTACTTGTAACGTGAGGTTATGTGTATGGAAAGTGCCGCGATGTCGTTTAAAAACCAGACAATTTACATTGCACAAGACAAATATGAGATTAGAAATAGGAAGAGAAATGACAAATATAAAAGTTTCCCTAAAGTGATGAACTACTTAAGGGAAGAAACTTGTTAAAACGTACAGTCTAGAGACTCTTTTAAAGAGCGATAACGGTGACTAGAAAAGAATAACTGAACATTCAATGTATACTAATACCTTTCTATTAGGTAGCATGCTCTTGTTCTATTCTTACAGTGGTGGAATTGTCGGATTCGAGAAAAATCTGTGTTGTAATGTTTCTTGTTTTTCGTAAAATTCTTAATCATTTCTAGCCATGTTTACATATTTAGTCAAAACGGTATTAAGGCGAAAAATCATTCTACCTGTGTTAATGCATATGTTATAGTAGCAGTGACTATTAAAACCTTTACATTGATATGTTTTTCCATTATTTTTTTTTTACAGAAAAAGAAGTTCCTGACTACTGCCTGGAGGTTGGTGGTCAATACAGTTCTGCAACGGCAATTCCCAGTGATTCCAATCAGTGTACAGCATATTATGAATCAAGTCTTGCAGCTATTGCTCAGTCTATAGAGCCATTGTTGTCCTTATTGTGTAATTCAATTGATACTCAAGTTGAAATTGTGATGGACTACACGACAGTACTTTTGACAAGCACTACAACGGTAAGAATGTAAAGAATGGCATTGTCCTCTGAGGACACTTACAACTACAGTGATCAACGTCGTGCATGTCAAATCTGTTTGGTATTTGTAGCAATGGAAATTATGTAGAAATACTGGGATCGTGTGTGTGTGTGTGTGTGTGTGTGTGTGTGTGTGTGTGTGTGTGTGTGTGTGAATGTAAAGCTATGAAGGGCCATCAACTTTGGAATCTGTGATATATTGTGAATGGGGAGGTAGTGAGGTAAGCATAGTATTTAAAGTATGATCAAAAATTAAACGTTATGGTAGTCAGGCAGGCAATCATCTTTATGCCATGGACTGTGATTGTATCATTCGACCATTTGATATCATTGTACAATCATGTATTTTCATTGTTTTGTCTTCAACCCATATCAGGCAAACGCAACAATTGCTATGAAGTTACGAGCTCTAATAACAAACAGTGTAACCCTTCTGGAGCTTCAAACATGTGGGGACGCTATCATGACTGCCATAACAACACAATTCAATCAGCTACCAGCCTTAACCACTATTCCAGCCGACGGAGCATGTCCAGCCCTTGACCTACAAGGAGCACCCTACGAGGAATACACTGGATGTTGTTGTCCTGAAGGAACAATTCCAAGTGGTTGCTATTGCTGTAAGTGTACAATCATTACATTCATAACATTATTAGTTTTATGAATGTTAGCATCTTCAAACGCATACAAATGTATGGAATTAGCTTTTCTTTTGGTGTCTGTAGTGTTCTTGTATTTTCCTTACTTTGTCCGTATGTTCTTTTGGTGAAATAAAATAGATTCCTAACGGCCAGTAAATATGGATATCAGTACACAAGTCTCATGATTATTCCCATGTCCAAATATTACATATCGAGTACCTTACATGATTTAAATATACACTGATCACAATTACTTTTGAATTTCAAAATCAAAAAACAAACATAAGCATTACATTTTTGAGAGCATTTATACCAACTGGATGTAGTATGGGTTATGGCATGGATAAATAATATTTAATATCTTTATAATCCAATAGTAACTTGCACCGCTGGAACATATGATGCAGGCGATGAATGTCTTAGCTGTCCAGTTGGCTCATATCAGGATGAAACTGGCCAAACATCATGTACAGAGTGTCCTGAAGGATATAGTACTACTGATGAACATACCAAGAGTGAAAGCGCTTGTATAGGTAACATATACTTCTCTTTTGCTTGATTATAATAGAACGAGTTTGACGTGTCTTATCTTATCTGAACCCTGTTAATAAACTCAATGCGGTCAATTATAGTCACTTTAATAATATACTTGGACAGGATTTCATAACTCTTCCTTTAAACGCAACTGTGTACCAACATCACTGTTGTCATGTGTTATAGTTTTTATCAGGATTCAAACATTCTTACTTGAATATACATGGAAATTTTAATATGTATGGTACACTATAAATATACATTACATTAAATTTCCTATAGTAAATCGAGCCCAGTGAAAATATCTAACATATGTTTTTTACTGCATCCATATGTTAGTTTTTATATGTTTTTACTGCATCCATCCATATGTTAGTTTTTATACTGATATTTATGTCATGTAATATCTGTGTTTCAGAGTTATGCAAACCAGGTTTCTATTCTGAAGAGGGTCTTTCACCCTGTCAGCAGTGTCCAGTTGGTACTTATCAAGCGGAGTATGGCTCAACTGATTGTTTACCATGTGCCAATGACACTTCTACGTATGGTGTAGCAAGCGATGCAAATGACTGTAAAGGTAAGAGTTACACTTCATTTCAAGTGCGTTCTTCTCTGGTATCACGCATACATACATACATACATACATACATACATACATACATACATACATACGTAGATACGTACATACATGCATACATACATACATACATACATACATACATACATACATACATACATACATACATATATCCCCCCCCACACACACACATACACAACACACACATACTGACACATCCACATATAGAGTGGTATTTCGATACAGATAATTCTAATCATTGTTTGTTTTTACTCTAGATTTGTGCTCGACTGGAACGTTTTCGAATACTGGCATCGCACCATGTGCACCATGCCCTCGCCACACATATCAAGACATCACTGGTTCAACTGGCTGTATATCATGTCCTTCTGGTCTTCGCACCGAGAGCATTGGATCAGATAGCCTGGAGGATTGTATAGGTGAGGAATAACCCTTTGGTTCATCTATGGAATTCCATTAGAAGTCACAGCTGTAGGCTCAGTGGCATCATCATTTCTTAAACTTCTTCAGTACAGACATCGCCAATGCACACCATTTTGTGTATTATTTTCTTGTCATTCGAATAATTATGTCTTTCATTTCTTCACAGACCTCGATATATGTGACGAGCTTACACCGTGTATGAATGGAGGAACATGCGCGAGTCAAGGTGAAGAGTATACATGTGGTTGTACATCAAACTACAAAGGGTAGCTATGCCTTTATTACAAACTAATTTTGAACAAAACTCTTTGCTATCTAATTTTATCCAATTGGACAACATGATCACTTCTAAATAAAATATTTGACATTGAATAATTGTAATAATAGGGAAAGTGGTCATTATCAAAGAAGGCGTGCAGACTATTCATTCACAACATTTGATGTGTCATCTAGTTGCTGACAACTGAAACAATTGAATATCACAGTCGAAATGACAGGAAGGAGAAGTTATGACCCTGACCCTGACACACGATAATCATTGTGCTTCTAAGTATATTGTTTTATCAATTTTTTCATTATTTTAATTAACAGCAAATGTCATCGACTTTTAAGTTTTTGCATTGTTTTGTGATGTGCTACTTAAACACGAGATTTTCTCTTTCAGAAACAATTGTGAATTACCAGCTCTCTGTGATAGTAACCCTTGTCAAAATAGTGGCGAATGTGAAGAAATTATCGATTCAAATCCCCAGCTTTCAACATATGTGTGTAATTGTCAACCTGGTTATAGTGGAGATTTCTGTGAAACTGACGTAGATGAATGCCATTCTAACCCATGCCAAAATGGCGCCACCTGCACAGATGACGTCAATGGATACGACTGCACATGCGCACCTGGTTATGAAGGGGTACATTGCGCAGACGACATAAACGAATGCAATCCCAATCCATGTGATTCTGACGGATCGCTTCAATGCCAGGATCTGATTAATGGTTTCAAGTGTGATTGTAATCCAGGATACACGGGCGATTTATGTGATGACAATATAGGTAACCAAACTAATTGATGCCATTCATTTTCTCTTTCACTGAGATAAAGTTATAAATCCTCCGTGTTGTTAGAGTTGCATAAGAAAAGTTTTTACTTTCTTTCCACGGGTGATTAACAAAACCACACTTAAGCTTTAATATAAAGCCGATCCAGTGAAATGCTAATGTTGATGCATGCCTTCGATTTCTATAAAAATGTCAGCTAGTACTATTAACTAGTTGATGTTATACATATTGGAGTCCTTGATCTTTTAGTATATGTATACTATTATATTTAGTAAATAGTATAATTAGATATCATACCTGAATACCAAAATGAATTGTGCCATTTGCAAGTAATAATTAAGTATGCATCAGTAAATGCAAAACTATAAGATGATTTTAATATGTTATTACCAATACGTATGCCGAATACTTTAGCATGCAATGTAGTAAAATTTATTCTTTTACTGTGACAGTGTATTCCCTATCTAACTACATTCGTGTTCCTGTTATTGCTATCTTAGATGAATGCCTGTCTCACCAATGCCAGAATGGTGCTACATGTCAGGATGATATCAACAGCTATCAATGTACTTGTTCCGTTGGTTTCGAAGGATCCCTTTGTCAACACAACATTGACGACTGTGAGGGCATTGTCTGCCAGAATGGCGGCACATGCCAAGATGGCATCGATGATTTCACTTGTGATTGTGTGTATGGCTGGACAGGTATGCAGTTCAAATAGTTATTGATAAATTTAGAGGGAATCAACTGCAACAATAGGTCTGTATTTCCTGATTCCGTCTTAAAGTGATAAAGTTAGAATTGGACAAATGAGACCAGTGGAACTGAAATATTGCAAGGTTGTCTTTTTAAGTGTCAAAATTAATAATTATCACTTTTTCATTGTGCTGACATTTCCTTTACCTGATCCAAATACAATATAAACATTTTAAGAACATGAAAGATATTTAGATATTTTTGCAATAAGTTTGTATTACATACAACTAATGATATAATGTTCTTACAGGTGATTTGTGTGAAGAGCAAACAGCACCATGCAATCCAAATCCGTGTTCAAACAGTGC
Source organism: Glandiceps talaboti (assembly GCF_964340395.1). Classification (NCBI taxonomy): domain Eukaryota; kingdom Metazoa; phylum Hemichordata; class Enteropneusta; family Spengelidae; genus Glandiceps; species Glandiceps talaboti. Next base: position 19,619,607 of record NC_135551.1, on the reverse strand, counting down.
TTCTTGTCAAGTCGCGTTGATAACAGAAACCTTTATTTGTGAGTGTTTGCCTGGTTATACTGGACCACTATGTGAGGTACGTTCACCTAAACTAACAGTACACTGTCGATTTAGTCTATGCTATATATTTAACACTGTGTGTGTGTGTGTGTGTGTGTGTGTGTGTGTGTGTGTGTGTGTGTGTGTGTGTGTGTGTGTGTGTGCAGATAGAACGGCATGTAGAGTTATTTACTGTATGATTTAGTGAAGACCTATCAATTGATTTATAAGTTTCATGTATTTTCAGTCCAGACTTGGATTGCAGAATTGTCACATTTGATGAAGGGGCATAGACTCTTATTATTCTAACCATTTACAGAATTTCTTTTTCTTCAAAAGCAACCTTCGAATAGTGTGTTCACAGTTATCTCACCTCCACCTTGTTATTGGTAAGGTAGGCGAGGGACTGTAGTACTATAACATTACACTCTTGACTTTCAGATTCTAGCAGATTTATTGACACAATAAAAAAAATCCCCTGACCATATAAAACAATGTGCTAATAAAACAGGCGAAAGATCTTACATCATTTGAGTTTACCATTCTTACACATTAAGCAAATTGTCTGGTTCAAAGAGTAAGTACAAAGCTAAACTCCAATGTTATCATACTAAAGGCAAGTACATGCTATGAATTTACTCCTGGAGCAAAGTTATCGAACGCTGTCGTATATTGTCGTATATGTAAGATTGACTGAATTTGAAATTTTTCAGGAGGAAATCGACGAATGCGGTTCAAATCCATGTAAGAATGGTGGCACATGTTTAGATCAACTGAATGCCTATCAATGTAGCTGCGTTGTTGGATTCACTGGAACTAACTGTCAGGAAAATATCGATGAATGTGTCCCAGCTCCTTGTCAGAATGGTGGTAACTGTACCGATCTGATCAATGACTACATGTGCCAGTAAGTGGTTTGACTTTGTATATTCAATTCACTTATAGTGTATGACTATCCCCGCTAAGAGACAACATATCATAGTTATCACAATGGCTAGTCAGCTTTCACAATGTCAAACTTTGGCAATCAGGCTAAGTTGTAGCATTGTTCTTCAAAGTAAAAATAATATCGTAATAGCCAACACCTAAACCCTCAGTACTTTATATTTAAATCGTTGAAAACAATTGCTCAAAGTGTTAGTCACCCTTGACAAACTGTCCTTTCATTTGAAACGATATATTGATATTTATTAGAATGCTCTTGCACTTCTCAAAATGACACATTTAGAAATTATTACTGGCTGTTAGTAATATATAGAAATATTACATGAATTGAGGCCAGGAAAGTACATGGTCTATACTAGTTCTAAATTACGAATTGCTACGTGTATATATGTTGCTAATGTATATTATTTGATAATTTCGTCATGAATGTGCTAAATGATTTATCATTGTTATTTTTAATGTTTTTAATCAGATGTTTAACTGGCTATGCTGGTAAGGACTGTGACGAAAATGTTGATGACTGCGTCGGTGATCCATGCCAAAACGGAGCTGAGTGTATAGACGGTCTCAATGCATTCACCTGCAACTGTGAGCCTGGTAAGTGTTTTGTCTTTTGCAAGAATGTATTCAAACAAATCTGTGACCAGGACTATTCTATCTCTCGTTAAATTGGCTTGGTTGTAACTAGTGTATGGCACTACCTCATCGCCCATTTGTCAGATTTAATTATTTGTGACGTATAATCTCGATGTGCTTTATTTTGTAGGATTCGAAGGTGAACTTTGTGGAGAAAATATAAATGAATGCGATGAATTTCCATGTGAAAACAATTCGACGTGTCAGGATACAATTGGTAGCTATAATTGTCAATGTGCTGGTGGTTTTGAAGGGGTTCACTGTCAAACCAATACTGATGATTGTAATGGTGCTGTAACATGTCAAAATGGTGCCACCTGTCACGATGGAATCATGCAGTTTACGTGTGAATGCCAGCCGAGATATGAAGGATTACTTTGTGACAAAGGTAAGGCTTGCGTTCTGGTGAAATAGAGAACAGTGCATGAATAGTGTAAGCTGAAAGCAAATGTTATTGATGAGAGGACTTTTGGTAGGATACTGTGTTAAACGAGATTGCTTTTCACCACAAACACTATTACCTGCCAAAGTTAACCTTATTACATGACCTTTGTAGAATATAGGTATACAAGTCTATGCTATCTCATTTTTCAGCAAGTATAGCCACGACTTCAGTAGAAGGAAGTAGTCTATAATCGATTCATGGAACACAACATTACCCCAGTTGTTCACACCAATAAAGATGTTTGTGAAAACCAATCTATGTTACTGTTGATTCTAAGATGAACAAGGTACTTACTATAATAAACAATCCGTGGTTTTGGTCAACAGAGAAATCACGTGACTTTGACCTGTTCTTTGACGGAACAGACGAGGCCATGGCGACCTCTCCCGTGTTTGACTGTCCTAAGGATTTTAGTGTATCCGTATGGGTAAGATACACTTCTACATCAGACAGTTCTCCAGGTGTATTTTTCACTATTGCAGTTGACGTAAGGTAAGTGGTAACATGAGACAACCTCTCGTTTCACACAAAAACAAAGTTGCTTTTCTCCGCAACTTTCTCCTCATTGTGAAAGACGTCTTTAAACTTGATATTTCTATCATACATGCTACCCAATGATTTGTTTATTGTTGCTGAAGTACCACCAATTATATTTATGAAACTCCATCTAACCCACAGAACTACGTCTGCATGGTGAAAATGGCTGATATTTGCGTTAAGAACCTTCAACAATATAACTTTTGATACCATATAGGTTTTTAACCAATGAAGGCAGATTATGTAATTTTGATTTGGAAGGTAAACGTAAATCTGGTGTCAGCAAATGTAGCTCCTATTAAGACATTTTAACATCAGACGTTACAGTAGAGTCAAGATTTTAATTGCAATGCACCACATTGAAATAAAATGCATTCATTCATACAAAATCAATTTCTCCGAATAACATGCACAGTACTGTGTATTTGGTTTGGTCCAGAATGATCTTCCTATACAGGGTATCTTCACTTCAACCTGCCTTGTACGTAATCTCTTATATATCCTTCTTTTATAGTGCGAACAAAGCAGACTCTGTTTACTTAGTCCTTGATAACAGCATCACCTCCGTCAATGATGAGTCGTGGCATCATGTTGCTGCTGTCGTCACTGCGAACGTTGCAACAGTCTATTTGGACGCCGTCATGACGTCAGAAGGTTCCATCACCAGTGTCAATGAAATTAGCAAGTAAGTACAAATGTTTTGAAGGATTACCGTGACTGTTTTATTATCAGTTATAGTTCCTTCAACGTCTTTTCAACAGATTCTTAGGCCAATAAAAAAATAGCGTGTTCCCGATTACTCGACCGATCGTAGATTTAGCCCCCGACCCTAAACATTTTTTGCATGCAAAAAGTTAAAATGCTATGGTAATATTTACTTCTTTTTCCATGTACACCTTCATGCGTTTGCCTCATCTGTGCCTCATTTAAAAAAAATCGTATTCCAGAGGGAAACCAGAAACCAGTTTTAGACTATCAGTACTATCTGCAAACGTACACCGAGTTAAACCTCATCAAACTCTCACAGAAGTATTGTGACCGACGAGTATCTTATCTTGGGGTCGAAGTGATTTTTGAACATCTAAAGTAAAGTAAAGTAAAGTAAAGTAAAGTAAAGTAAAGTAAAGTAAAGTAAAGTAAAGTACAATTCAGACCTACCTACCCTATTTTCTGAAGGCATTTTATCGGAAACAATTCTTTTTTTTTATATTTTGCCTTACCACTTTACAAAAATGATTCTAGCAAGTTTTGTTTTTTGTATCATCAGGCCAGTGTAATAATGGCTATCAAACGCCTTTGACTCTGATGAATTAAAAATTCTACAAAATACTTTTCGATTTCAATTATGAGATGACCTTATCAAATACGTTCACCCCTCTACAGGTGTAATGTTGTTCTTGGTCAAAGTTATGATGAAGATACTGGTAACCTTGACAACTACTTTGCATTTACCGGTGACGTCACGCAGATGAACATATATAACCGCATATTGACTTTGAATGAAATCCAGAGTTTTTCGAACAATTGTTCGACCAGTAATTTTGGTGATGTAGTGATGTGGGTCCAAATGGACCAACAACTGTTCGGTAACACTTTAATAGTTGAACCGTCAGCTTGTGGAAGCACAGATTGTCCAGTGGGTCGCAGTGGTCCCGATTGTGAACCGACAGGTTAGTATGCAGTGCTTAAAATGAGTGGTTACCAATATTAGAATGGAATCCCTATGATTGATTTAACTGTTCTGTACTCACCACCCCCTCCTGTATCTATTCTGTAAATGGAAGGGGATGCAACTAGTATTATGACTAGACCCCTTGGGTTATTCTGCTCACTGTGAAGGCTTCTGGAGGTCGCTAGTGAAGGCGATAGCCCGCCCTCATATCTACCAGACGAAAGCCCGAGGTCCAGCAGCTAGACTAGGGATACAACTAGAACGATTTCAATTCTGATGTACGTACATGTACAATGTGTATCATTAAACAATTTCTTGACTATCTGTTTAAAATGCCAAGTATATATCTGTCATTCAAACGCTGCATACATTGTCATTATAATGCCAATTGACTTTTGCTTCTTCAACAAATAACTATCGCTATGATTTGTATTATACACCCAAGTGGATGTGAATATCGTGCCCACGTTTTGTTGTTTGTCAAATTGGTAACTGTTTGTTTATTTTACAGACAAAAGCCCACCAGAAGTTGTCTTCTGTCCAAACGATACCCGTATCATTAATGCCGAATCTAGTCTAACGGTCGGTGTGTGGGAGGATCCAATATTCACTGATGACGTAGGCGTTGTCAACGTCACACAAAGTTATACCAATGGTAAGTCAGACTGTTAATGACGTCATTCAATACCATTTCTTACTATCAAAGGATGTCACAAAATATTCAGAAAAAAAAACATTTTGCAAACCTTATAAGTCTTCAGTGACAGATTCAGCGAATTAAACATTCGTTCCAAACAAAAACTTGAAAATGGTAACATTTTCGACTGTTCACTTCAAAATCCACAATTCAGAAGTGTTCTGGTATATATTAGAAATGTTTGTTCTAGAATTTGCTGTGAGTTAGTGTTTAATTTTGATGTTGCAATAATTGTTGAAGTTGGAACTTTCAATGATTGAATTTCCTAGATGTCTCAATAAAATCATGCTTTTGCTCTCAGGGGATACGTTTGCCTGGGGTACCTACCTGGTCAGCTATGTGGCATATGATGCTGCTGGTAATACAGCACAATGTAATTTCCAACTGTACGTTCTACGTAAGTAACATTTTTACAGTTATAGTAGAAATGAGCTTCAAAAATACACAATTTACCTGAAAGTTGAACTTTTGATAACCTAAGCTAAAAATTTTGCCCGAACTTTATATCCCATAATATCTATATTTCTTCTACATGTTCATATGTCCTTATTATAGTCATTTAATCGATGCATATGCTGACTGATTGGTTGCTTGGTTGGTTGGTTTTCTGTTTGTTTGTTTGTTTGTTTGTTTGTTTGTTTAGTTGGTTGTTTGGTTAGTTGGTCGGTCGGTTGTTTGTTTGGTTGGCTGGTTGTTCGGTTGGTCTCATGGTTGGTAGGTTGGTTGGTTAGTTGATTGATTGATTGATTGAGTGAGTGAGTGAGTGAGTGAGTGAGTGAGTGAGTGAGTGAGTGAGTTGTTGGTTTATTGATTATTTGGTTTATCGATCGATCGATTAATTAATTGATTGGTAGATTGATTGATTATAGGTTGAGTGATTGATCGATCGATCGATGTTGATCGATCAATCAGTCGGTCGGTCAGCAAGTTTACGGTCAGTTGTTTGACTGGCTGGTGACCTGGTTGCCTGGCTAATCGATTAAACTCATTCAACCGCTGATGTTATCGATTTCAGCATTTGACTGTGATCAGCCTGCTCCACCAGTAAAGGGACTCTCCGCATGTGGTTCATGGGCATCTGGTATTTTCTGTAAGATTGATTGTTTCCCTGGATATAAGTTTCCAGTTCTGCCTCCTCCATACTATGTTTGTGCAGCAGAAGGAACATTCGACCCTCAAAACCCAGACGAAATATTCTCATTCCCTGGATGTGCTGGTAAGGACGAATTTATTGTTAAAATAACATTTTTCAAATGACCATGCGGGGAAAATATCAAGCTTCTTTTCAATTTCTATATGCTAGAGGTTCATCAAATAGTTCGAGAGAGAGAGAGAGAGAGAGAGAGAGAGAGAGAGAGAGAGAGAGAGAGAGAGAGAGAGAGAGAGAGAGAGAGAGAGAGAGAGAGAGAGAGAGAGAGAGAGAGAGAGGCGGATTAAAGGTGGATTATGGCAATTGCCTCGGTGTTATTTTAAATTTTTTGTCATTCTGATACTCCCTGTACTTTTATGACGTCATAAGCTTATACATTTACTTGCATTTGATCCTACACATTTCCAGCAGTAAGGATAATGAATAAGCCATTCCCTGTCCCTGATTTACTAGATAGATGTCTGTGATAAAATGTGTTCATATAGTTTATTATTTTATGCCCAAGTTTATGAGATTTCTGTAGTATTGCTCAATATAGTTTTTGATACTCCAAAATGAGATTATTTAGAGATCTGTAGCATTGAGCACTTGTCGTTTCTTACATATAGTTCCAGGGAATAGTCAACGAGGAGTAAAATGTAAAATGTCGTATGAATCTCCTAGTGAGTGTAATCCTGGTACAATTCAGCAGCTCCGCCAGACCTTCATTGACACTATCAACTACCTGAATAACTTGTTTGGAATCTGTGGTGGGGAATGTAACTTTGATAATTTGGTGATTGAGTGTGATACTAGCAGTACCACTCGTCGTAGAAGACAAACTACAACCCCGATAGTAATCGACTTCAACTTTGACACAAATGCGTAAGTAGTCTAACCGTTTGTAATTGTTCAATATCGATGTTTATTCAGATTGGTCTTGTTAGCTTACAATGCGCATGTCCCGCCATTCACAATTCCTCAAAAGGGGACAATGTCTTTGTTTTAGAGGTTAATGATTTAATCGAGAATTAACAATTGCATCTTCTATCAACGTGTACCTGTGTTATGTATGTGTCTCTGGCAACGTATATACCAAGGTCTTAATGCCAATTGTTTTGACAATAGGCCTTTCCAGACTGGAAATTGAGAATACAGCGCCCTCACTCAAATTGGTGGTATCATCACCTCATAGTACCGCTTCCTAAGAGCTTTGTCCCTTAGTATTCTGTAGAAGTGAATTTAAAATCAGGGATATTTTTTCGCATTGTTCAGATACCAAAGAAAGCAGCAGTGCTCTGTGATTAACTGAGTAACCTATACCATGTAATACCTTTCAACTTTGAATCAATATTTCAGAACTGCTATTGATCCTGCACTGGTGATTGAGGATGCTGTAAAGAATGGAACATTCAACAACCCAAACTACACCGTGAACCCAGACACACTGGAGGTTGAAAACACTGTCACTTGCCCTAATGGAAGTATTCTGGTTGGAGAGGACTGTGGTAAGAAACCCCACTGATGCAATAATTAAATTATAAGTCCATGCAGTCAAAGAAATTACTATATATAGTTTCATTTTGTTCTTAAACCTGAAACCTTTACATATAACACCCCCCCCCCCACACACACACACTTGCAAATAATATACTTGTGAGATTGTGCAGGAGCCACTATGATAACAGTACCTTGAATATCTCAAATGAGTGTGTGGGGTGGGTGGATATGTTTGTGTGTCTTTGTTAGCTTAATTCCAAAAAGCTAATTATTTTTATTGTTATTATTTTGACTTTTCATTTGAATGTTGGGTGACAGTGCTGAAAAGCTAAAATAAATAGAGAAATATAACACTATGTGTCCCATTGTAGATATATCTTCTCATTGTAGGTTATATTTGAAAAGGGAAGGAACTAGGCGATGAAATTAGTGACAAGCTTGTTCATTAATTTCTAAAGTTTGAATAATGATTTGTTTTGAATTCCTTCCACAGTGTCGTGTCCAGCTGGTGAGTATCATGATACAGAGCTGAATACGTGTTCCGTGTGTGGGTTAGGTTTCTACCAAGGACTGGATGGCCAGACTTCATGCAATGCTTGTCCAGATAACGGTGTTACTCGTGGAAAGCGATCGTCATCAGTAGAACAGTGCTATGGTGAGTATTTTGAAATATATCTCTCCCCCCTCTCTCCTTCCCTCTGTCCCTCCCTGCATACATACATACATACATACATACATACATACATACATACATACATACATACATACATACATACATACACACACTACATACATACATACATACATACATACATACATACATACATACATACATGCATGCATGCGCATGCATGCATGCATGCATACATGCATACATACATACATACATACATACATAGTGAAATTTCCATCAGTGACTGTATCGTTAGCATACGGTAGTCTACCAATTGTGCAACCACATGTTGCTGTATAATAGACATGTTTGTGTTTTGTCTTTAGATCGATGTAATCCAGGCAATTACTATGACAACAGCACATCACAATGTGAGCCGTGTAGGAGGGGATTCTGGCAAGACAGAGAGGGCAAGTTTGTGTGCAACACCTGTCCAAAAGGTACCCTTACTCCGTCAGTGGGAGCCACCAATGAATCTCAATGCCAGGGTGAGTGTACACTTAAGAGACCAATGATGTATTTCAGATTATTGCTATTACAATAAAGCTTTTGTAACTTCATCAACGTCAGCAGATCTATTTAAAGAAAGTAGGAGATATTAAATTCATAATGAATTCACAATCAAGGTTTATCAGTGATTTTTATTCTTTTTCTTAATCACCTAGGAATCAAAGCTTCAATATTTGTCAAACTTTTACACAGTTGATCAAAATTCATGGTGATTTTGAAAGAAAGAGGAACAACAAATAGTATATACATGTAGTACAGATTGACAGTTGTTGTCATCATTTTGTTCTGTTCACAGAGGTTTGTGTCTCTATTGGAGTTCAGCTTGGAGTCAGTGGAGACTGTGAACCATGCCAGAAAGGATCTTACCGTTCAGATCCATCACTACAGCCATCCTGTATGCCTTGTCCATTTGGTTTTACTACCAATGGTACTGGTTCCACTTCAGTTGATGATTGTAACATATGTAAGTAATTACACTACTAAGCATTTCCATATTACTGTATGGTGCCCTCCTCCCTCCCATGAAACGTCTGACCTCAGGTTTGACATTGACCTTATACCTAATACCTAAAACATCACCTAACCAAAGTGCAACCGAAAACCAAAACCCAATTTAAGGACAATTGTATCATACTCATAGCTCTTCCAGACACCAATATATATATATAGTGTTAACCTATATATATATATAAACACACACCTGCTGCACTTCTGCTATCTGTCATGTTTTTTCTGTTCAACAAGAGAGGATAGGCCAATGCACAAGGGAAGACTCGGTTGTAAAGAGGGTCTAGAGATACAAAGCTAACACGTCAAAATGTATATGTGCAGTTTTTTCATGAATATAATCTCAATTCGAAATGTTATACCCATGTTACTTATGCCCCTTGGATACATGGGAGCTGGAGAATGTCAACATTATATTTAAAAATTGTGTACAGTTTTGAATGGTAATATTAATATGGTCATTTTTTTGTAATAATTTAGTATTCTGCAATATCGGTTGGTACTATAACGTGGACACCAATGCATGTGAGAAGTGTCCTGTTGGAACTTATAATCCCTTCACTCATCAAGAAACCTGTGTATCATGTCCTGACGGATACACAACTGACAGAGAGGGCGCTCTCTATATCAGCGATTGTGTTGGTAAGTATATGCATGCTACTCTACAAAATGACTGCTTTAAAATTATTCTAGTATGGTGTGGTGTGTAAGATGTATATAATGTTCATCTAGTAGAAATTTCAGTTTTGAGTCAAAAAGCTGCATCTTTCTTGTTGTGAAGTATATTAATGTGACCATTGTTTGGTATAGAAAAAACACGACGCATTGTAAACAAGGCTTACAAAAATACCCTGTTTGCGTTCATTGGTATTGCATAGAAGCACCCTTTTAAACATACGATTATTGTTTGTCTTATGTTCAGGATGGTTATATTATCTCTCGGAAATAAACATCTTTCAGAATTTGAGGTACATCCTTTATTTGTTCAAAATTATGATTGTCTTGACTATCACAGCTAATTTACAAGACATTACCTCAGAAAAAGTAATAACCCTGCATGGCGCCCTCTATTTCAGATGCCCACGAATGCCGCCTTGGAACAGACGAATGTCATGAGAACGCTACCTGCAGTAACACTGTGCCAGGATATGAATGTACCTGTTTAGTTGGATTCTCAGGAGATGGAAGGACCTGTGTCGGTAAGTTATGCAAATAAATATGCACTACTAATCAATGCTTAGCATTTTGGTTGTTCGAGACATACGGATGTCTGCTGTTCAAATGTGCTGTGCATTAGGCGACGGTTCTATTGGGTAGCATACACACACACACACACACACACACACACACACACACACACACACACACCAATACACACCAATCAACATTTTACCATTTTATTAGACAACTGAATCGAAGTCTTTGTGATAATACAATGCATTTGTTCTCTTACTACAGACAAATGCAATGGTTTCTGTTCTGATGAAGCCACCTGCTTGAAAAATGCAAATGGTGATCCATTCTGCGAGTGTAATGAAGGATACACTGGTGAGACCTGTCAAGAAAGGTTGCCCGTAGGTGCTGCAGGTATAGACTAACTATATATAGCATAACATAAATATTGTTTAATTCATTCATGAACTTGCAAAATGGTACGACATTTGATTATCTATAAACGTAGGTTCAGACAGACGACATGCTGTCAGAACTCATTAGATATTAGATGCTGAAACCTCTGATTTTCAGATTCAAGATAAAATGTTATGTCTCATTGCCAGTTTCCAGGATTCTGATCTGAAATTCTCCTATATGAAAATGATCAAATTGACAAAGTACTCTCAAAACAGTCACGTCATAATGTTGAAGAGATTAAATATGAACACGTTTTACTTAATTTCGTGCATTCAGATGACATAAAAATGTCACATGTCAAAAGTACATAGTAACAAAAGTGCATGTTACGTGTATGTGAAAAAAATGTATGTGCCTTACTTTAATTAATGTTTAAAAAAAATTATAGTTAATGAACATTATATTGTTATGTCAACAGCGCAAGATCAAGAGGTTGCAATCATCATTGGTGCTGTTGCTGGAGGTTTATCAGCAGTCTTGGTAATCGCTGTTATAATATTACTACTATACAGACAGTAAGTACTACTTTGTATATCATTAAGATTGTATTGTGTCCAATAGATAACAAATAGTGTAGTATGAGAACTATAGCGACCTCTTTGTTGTCATCATAGCACAGCAGGTATTTGAAAAGTTTTTCATTTAAAAGCAATATCTTACCCACAAATATACCACAGGTATGAAATTTGGTGTGTGCAGCCATTTTGGGAACTGTTGCTATAAAGGATGTTAGGAAATCACTTGTAATACTGGTATTTTTTCAGTATGAATTTAAGTATAATGTCACTTGATTGGACCTTTAATTGCTTTAGTTGTGAAGATCGTACATTTTCAATTCCAAGTCTTTTGTCTTCACAAACCACTATGTTCTTTTCACAGCTGTAGTGTTGACTCCAAAAAGCATCCTGGCTGGGAAACCCAAGAAGCCGTCATGGACTTTGACTGGTCTGCAGATGACGTAGAGGATAATTACAAAGCACTTGATACGATGGAAGAGGTAGAATCATTCAGCGAAATTTATCATTACAATCCCATATACAGTGACGAAACAAGTGCAAACGGAAGTGACAACACGACTCCAAGATCAGGTTACAAGAACCGTACAGCATCTCCTGGTGATGTACTACTTGATCATGGGGACCGTTATTTCTAAGAAATTCCAAGTAAGTGAGATGAAATCATGTCTCTCTTCTTACCGTCTTTATCATCTTAGTTATCTAAACAATAGCTTGAAGATTTACCGTTGTCTTGCTATCACAAGCTATCCAAAACCACTTGAGTTAGTAACACTATGAAAAATCTCTGGGCTTGATAAACAAGGCAAAGTAACTCTATTAAAACGAAACTACTGGCATAACACTTTCACTGTTCGGTTTGTGTTTTAGTGTAGATATAACCCAGGGGTAGTTTAAGAGCCGATCCAGCATTCATCTATTTTTTCTCTCGATAGATTCACTTCAATATATGAACAATGGCTTGAATTGTAATGTAATCACCATATAGAAACTGGAATGTTTTAAGAGTTATTAATTTCTCGCCTCTCTTTTACAGGTATACATCAATGGAGAGAAACTATCTGCTTGATCTGTGATGCTATGACGTGTTATACCAAATGGATTTTATTACAACTCATATGACCGCTTCCCAAATGACCTAAATACAACGGCGATAGATAGTATTATCGTATATAAATTTACTGGACGAACATTCACCCAAAATGGAAAGGGTCAAAACCTCAACAAAATAACCAATGACAATTAATCGGGCACAGCCTTGGAAACTTGTATCCACTATGGCAGCTATATATGTTTCTATGCATATTCTATTTCATTTGTTATAAAGTGTTGTACTTGTGCCAAATATCCACCAGTTAGATTTTAAGTGGGAACGGTTATAGTATTTTGAGGATATCAAGATATGGGGGAAATTATATGGTGCAATATTTTGTATTCTGTGCCAGGTTTTTAATAATCCTGCATTATCTTGTTTGTTGTGCGTGTATTGACCTCTTGACACCACTGTCAATTTTTTAACCGATTCAGCGACGAACCTTTATTCATATTATCGACGTTGTATAATTATCAGTATGTGCAGAAGAAAACCATCATTGCATTTCATACACTTCGAGAGAAGAATATTACCTTAATGGCCTATTTACAAATTATAATCAAAGAACAGGACCGGTAAGCTTATTGTGAATTGCTGTATCGACAAACAAACTTTTGTGTCTGCAAAGAACCAGATTTGCACCTTTTTACGTTTGTTATCTTCAATACTGACCATACTAGCTATAAACTTTCACCTTATATCAACAGAGCAATTCAGAAGTCATAGTGTTGTTGATGTAGACGAAATTTGTCTATATCTGCAAAGAATGTGCCACAGTAAGCTTGCCTGTCCTGTTATGTACCATTACTAGTTCATATAGCAATTCTTCGTACAATATTTAGCTGTTTTTATTACAGGTCTACCCCCTCCCCGCCACACGCAGTTATTACTTACATATCAATAATTTAGCTACTTTAAGTCTTGTGTGGCTACCCTAAATTGTACTATGGAATTACAAGTACTCTTGTTAGTATAAGCATGTAATTTTAGTTTAAAAGAAATATAAAATTGTTTATCTAGGAATGTCAGGATTTACATAAAAATGATAGCATATATTTTATCGATATCAAAGATAGTTGGTATAAGGGTAGTTGGATAGTCATCAAGTATGTATCTTTCTTTTCATTCGTATGAGGACAGGGATTACAGTAAGTCTTACAAAGTCTTTTCTTGTTAACAGATTCATACCGTTCTTTTTCTTAGGTCTAAATTTCACATTCATTAAGCTACTACTGTAGAAATTATTTGAAACAATCACCATATATGGAAATATACCCATATATGGTTATAATTTAATTGTGATGGAAATTGTCGTTCATTTCACTTTGCATAAATCCAATCATGATTTGAGTTCAGGTGTAATTAGTTTGTAGCGTTGACCTTACTAATTTGGTGTGGGTCAGAGGTCGAAGTTGACCATGGATTTACAGTACCACGATTCAGTGCCATATAATGTCTATACATGGACATGTATTTATTCAAACCAGTTTCGTTTAAGAGTTTAATATTATGGAATAACTTTTATATTTCATGCATTTTATGTACAGTATTAACATTTTAATTGTGAGAGTTTATATATTAATGTGTTCTAACAGTCCCAGCATTGCCTTAAATTAAACAACGTCTTCGTATATGGGTCCTTATTGCACTGAATATCAAAATTATAGTTTGAGGGAAATCTTTAGTACACTGTATCTCTTAGTCTGTCTCAAGCTGTGCTAAAACTACCTATTAGCAGCAAGTTTCTCTATTGATCACAATGTAATCTTTCACTCCCTGATGTTTAATTGTAAAACAAATTGTTGATAAGACCAAGGCTGGTTAGTCACTCCACAGATAATATGGCACACATACACTCTCATTTCATTCAGCCTATAACCAAACAACTCCAACATTTGATGTTAAATTAGCAACTAGAACACAATACAACATTGCAAATTTGTTTGTTATACCAGATTAGATATCCCACTGTGTCGCTATCCTCAAGACTCTACTTAAAACTCCATTGGTGAAATGTACACAAATTAAACATCAGGGAATGAAAGATTACACTGTGATCAATAGAGACACTTGCTGCTAGTAGGTAGTTTCAACACAGTCTGAGACAGACTATTAAGAGATACAGTTGGTCGAACATCGTCGTATATATTTTCTCATTAGATGTTAATGTTTCAATTAGCGAATAGGTTGGTTGGTCAATATTAAAGTACTAGTATATTAAAACTATGTTATACAAACTATCTCAAGAAAATATTTACAAATTACAACTTCTTTTGCTATTGTACAAAATGAAAAGGAATGTGATACTGGTCTGACTTCAAAGCAGAAACATATCTAAAGCATAACTTTTCCTTCTTTTTAACTGATGTTATAAGTTATCAACATGTCCATGTATGATGTAAGAAACGGGTATGTCTACATGTACAGTAATAATACCCATATATAGTTATGTTAACATACACAGTAATATGCCCCTAAATGGCAATATGTCCATATAAGGTAACATGTTCATATAATGATGGTTTTGCTACCCTATTTCTAATTATGTGTGGTGAAACAGGTGCATACATATATTCTTTCTAAGCAGGGATTGAACTGTCCAATCAGGGATAACTGTCAGACTTAAATCGAAGAAGCAAAAACTGAAATTCGTGAATATATTTTTATATATGTTATTATTATATTTTCCTTAAAGTAGTCATTGTAAATTATTATTCAACTGTAGTACTGGTCAATTTATTAATTGTAAATAAAATGAAGCTACTTAAAATGAACACAGAATTTTGCGTGTCTTTTAAGACCCCATTTTGCAGAAATAAATTTAGAGAAGTGAGAACGAGGCCCAAGCAATAGTCTGAAGCTGAAGAGTCAAACTGACATGTGGATTCAAAAACCACGATAAAATTTAGCGGGTCACATGGCCTTCAATTTTTTTAATTCACAATTCTTATTTTTCGTCTTTTTTTTCTTTACGAGCAAACTTTGGACTAAACTCTACCGGCAAACAAAGATTTGGACATCAGTAAAGTATTAAGAACTTTCTGCTAATTCCGTAACCTGCTTTACATACGCATACTGGCGAAGTTATTTCCCAAACAGCGCCATCTAGTGGTATTGTGTGTTATTTTGATTAAACGACTCTGCTACTACCTCTCCAGCGAATTAATATTCTTAGAAGGTCAGTCTCAAAATTGCATCGAAAGAAACTGATAAACCGATCTCGATTGCTCTTCTTTTATATAATGCATTCTCACTGAGCACTTATTCAAGTAAGTTTACATGGCTGAAATTTTTCAGAATTACACGGGTTTGCCCCTGTCGTAAATATGGGCTTCTATACATTAAAATGATGCTATCCCAATGAATTACACATCAAGGTTGATGTCTGAAGATAAATGGTCTACGAATTTGATGGTGAAAGAGAGAGATTCATATCATTGGTGAATAGGTCAGTAGGGAAGGAGAGAGAGAGAGAGAGAGAGAGAGAGAGAGAGAGAGAGAGAGAGAGAGAGAGAGAGAGAGAGAGAGAGAGAGAGAGAGAGAGTGTGTGAGAGAGAGAGAAACAGACAGACAGA
>NC_135551.1:19566002-19601002 GCF_964340395.1 Glandiceps talaboti | reverse complement strand
TAACAATACCTCTTATACAAGTATTATATCATGCCTTTGTGTTGGACCGATTAGATAAGAAAACAAAAAAATAGGGTTCCAGACAGCTCATATCGTTATATACTTTAACGGGCCAGGTGTACTGGCAGAGAAGGCAACCCCAAGCTAATAAGATGTTTTGTAACTGAGGAACTTCGTTGCCCAACTGGTGTTCTTTACATATAGCTACCGTGATACAAATAATTACTCACTGACAGTTCTGCCAATGATTGGTTTAATTCACACATACAGTTTCATGCCATGAATCTTACAATATACTAAGTAATTAAACAGTCAACCAAAAGTTCTACGATTGTTGTTACCTGCAGTACAATATTATACATTGAAAGTGTAATCACCGTGGTCGACAGCTGTCTATAAAGGGTCTCATTTGTCCTCTGCGACCAGTGAGCCACATGGGTCATATGATCTGTGTCAAAGTCACCCCAGCCAACTCATTTACAAAGAACAGAAGTGGCGAGTAGCATAGCCTATCATAGGCATATCGGTCGTCCGTTGATTGAGGCCAATATTCCGTCCCTTGAATTGCAAGTCACACACTCGAACGGGGTGACTCATCACGGGCAGCATAAACAATATATCCAACGTTTATAATTCGGTTCGGCAAAACAACACTTCAAACATGGTTAACGAGCTCCTTACACCATGCACGTCCCTCGTTGGTGGAGGGTCTACGCTTACACCAGGTCACTACGTTAAGATATACACGGCGTACCTGGTACTCAGGTTGTGGGTGGGAGCGAAACGGTTTCATGTTTGCGGTAAAAACCACAAGCCACAATGAGTAAGTGCACTCTCGTAAAATGTAAATAGTGAAGTTGATGTGGTTACAGGGTAAAATGTCCAGGTCTGGGAGTATGTCGCCAAAGTCGTAATTTTGACAAGGTACTTCTTTGTCTTGTGCATTGCCAAATTAGAACTATAATACTGTCGCAATACAGACATCGGATGAAAATTTGCCTATTAAAGTCAACGAAAACGCCAATATTAGGGCTATAATATGTTTATTTCATGCCGAGGTAGGGTGTTTATAGTAGGAAATGTATAATTTTGTGTGTTCGTGATTTAGATTACAATTTGAGCGCATTTTCTGATCTTGTGAGCTATTTAGACAAAGTACAATATTTTCTCACATGGTGCCTGTGGGCTGCCTAGCCTTCCAAGTAACATGTATGCTTCTATCTGCAACAATAACATAATTTCATTGAGGTGTGCAATAAAGCTAGCTAGCCATAATTCTGAATGTTCCCATTTGAAATAATAGCAATTCATGAGTGTATTAAAGCACTGGTGCACTGAAGGCTACATCAACGACCACCGTTCAAATACATGTACAGTATACACTTGACTGTCTAATGGTCAAAAGGAGTTCATAATATGTACATTTGTCGGTTTGCTCCTATCCCATCCCCTACCTGTTCCCTTCCATCCGTATCTGATATGCCATTGATAGCACTTGGGCAGGATTTGAATCTCCATTCTGCCACAGTCAACCGAGTATAAATGGGGACCAGGTAGGATAGTGATTGTTTGTGAAGGATACAATTAGTGTGAGTAGGGACGTTATGCTAACCTGGGAGTGGTCGGAATCTGTATATAGGTCTTTGCCAGGGAAAAGCGCCTGTTGTGTTGATACTTTTAGAACGAAGTGGACACGAGGAAATACTTCCAACGTTCATAAACTTTTAAAAGTTTGTTTCTGTTTCTATTACTTTTTCTTCGATGCGTTGTGTTTTGGGTGATTGATTTTTAACATCATCACCCAGCAAGCATTGTTGAAACTTACTACGCATTACCTTGAACAGGTAGGTACTTTTCAAATTTATTTTCAGCAGGCATCTATATTGCATTCGTCTGAAATAGCTATCCGCATGTTTACACAAGCTGTGCATTCAGACCTTGATCAGACGGAACCTTAAATATTAGTTAACAAAAAAACCCGTAAACCGTCGTCGAGGCCCGGGCGTCGTGGGTTGACCGACCCAATCGACCTCGTGTACTTATCAGAAGTTTATCACCACCACCGACCCTAACATTCCGTACTAACGATCCGTTACTCGTAAACATATGCATCTGCCTGGGCTTGAGTGACGTTTTATTGTCGCATCGAACAATGGAGTTCTCGTGAGGTGTAATGTTTTATAGATCGCATCGTACGATATGTAGGTTTTACAATACTAACCAGCGTTACTTCTAAGTTCTGAAGGGTCCAAGTCATATCAGGCGATGATAACGTAACGGAAATACCAGTGAGGTTAGGCTCCCAAACCTTTTCTAGCAATATTGTGAGGACAGTGATATGCACCTAGCTAAAAAAAGAAATTGGACTTCTTCCCAGATTCTTTCTAGCCACCGGAAAAGTTACGAACTTTGAACGACGAACTAAATACATGTACATGTTTACGTGCGAAGCTGGTTTGCATGTAAACGTTTTCAAGTTAGATTTTAATCGTCTACAATCGAGGGTCGGTAGGAGGGGAGGGAGCGATGTAATGTGTCTCGACTGGCCACTGTATTGTAGGGAAATACAGAGCAGTCTATAATCTTTATGTAGTCGTATTAGCACCCCTGATTATAATTAAAGGACAGTCGAACTGTATTTTATCACTTGAATGGGACAGCAAAAGACGATAGTCGTTTACTGTCGTTTTTTACAAACTTGGGCATAACACACACCGTCTCAAGTGAAACAATGTAGCATATGGACAGTAGCTATATGACACAACTTCCAGCAAATGGAGTTTGGTGTATTGTTTTGTTATCATATTACATACAGAAAGCTAGGTGCCTATACGCTGCTGGAAATTGACGGCATCTCAAGTGTCTTGAAATGGACTGATTCTATGATTACCATATATGGACGGGCAGAGCTGTCGTTCTTAGTGTAATTTAAGGTGTTCCTCTTCATACATTAACTATAGTAGGCACTACTGCATTCTAAAACAGAAAAAAAATAGTCACACACTGTTTGTTTTACTCATTGTGGTTATTTTTAATTTGACAACTTTTTACAACTCAATGCGGCCTTGGTGACGAATTTCTCTGAACTCAAAGTTACTGGACTATCTCAACAACAAAAATCCCTCATGAAATATTGGTTCCTAATCTTTTGGAATAATGAAAGAAATTTGGGGGTTCTTATTTTTGTTTTCCTGGAAATATACAACTTTCATTTTGCCATAAGTTGACTTTACAGTATTCGGCGACCATTTTGGATTCGGTAGAATGAGTTGATTTTGATAACATTTTGACCTGTATTTCAAAATTTGCAAAATTAAGCCACAGCTGATTTTTTCCCCTAACTGTGATTTTAACTGAGAATAGGTTGGAGTTCTTTTTCGACAAAGTGACTAACAGTAAAACTTTCAAATTTCAATTTCCCAGGAACGTAATACGGGTGTATACATTCTCTGTTTGGTGTTATATTATATGTAACTATTTGTCTACCTAAGGGTTCTTTGTTGTCGCCGGGTACGTATGACGCCTTGCTGCGATAGCTACCGAGCAAGGCAAAAGGGGCAATAAATCATTTATGACCTTTGACCGCCGCCCGATGAGAACCCTGGTGACCTGGTATTGACATATATATAGTTCGTCGTTCGCAGATCGGAAAAACCATTCTACTCAGTTGTTAACGTACACGCGCCCACAGCGTGATTTGGAATGTCTCCAGAAATCGTGCACAGTTGCCTGTTCTTATCTATTTCCTATCAGAAAAACAACTTCTGACATTTTCGTAAAATTATATGCGAATATGATATCAATGGTGTAGGAAATAAGCGAATTTGGTGAACATAACTACGTTGTGCAATCTTGACAATGTTCTCCTCCAACGGCATGACGGACGTGTCAATTTTCTGTTCGTCTCGAAATCCTTTGGTCGAAACTTTTCGATGTGGCAAATTCTCAATTAAACAAAAATGACAGGGAACAAACAATATAACATTTTCTGACCGAAAAACGTGTTATATTATTGTATAGCTTCCAAATATTTGCGTTTGACCTTGATCTTGAATATGTATCATAAAGCACCCCCCCCCCCATGGTTACATTTCGCTCATGTGTACTACTGCCAGGATCGTGCGCTTAAATTACTGCAGATTTGGTATGATAGCGCCCCCTTCGTTGTGTGCAGCTTTTTGTTAACTTTCGTTTATGGTGAAATAATAACGTCGCTGGCGCTAACTACCGAGCGGTGCAAATGCATGTGTAATATTCTTTGGTTATATGACCGTTCAGCTTCATCAGAGTTATAACAATGCAATGGTTAGCTCTGTATTTGTACAAATTTCAACGTCATTTATTTTTGTCTTCAAATTTACCAAAGTCCAATGACATGTTAGGAGATTTATGAATTTAATCATTAATTCTTAAATTGAAAAAATGTAGTGAATGACACAGAAGGTAAAAATAGAATTGATACGATAGTACGCCATCAGGTAGACCGGAAATCGGTGTATAAAACACTGTCTGAGCGTCATTGAATATATAGATTGTACTCCTAGAAACACTATTTTTGGTAAATAGGTAATTATCGTGACTAGACGAATTGATTCAGAACAATGTATTAACCTCCACGTTAATCGATATTTGAAAAGAAAATTGACACAGATAGCTGGCGGCATCAGGTTTAGCGAGAGAAGTTGTCGAGAACCAGGTTCAGATTTGATCTATGACTTTGTCGGTCGTTGACACCGCCCACTGATCTCAACAGAAAGTTAACATTAATGTATTAAAATCCAAACGTTATCGTTCGCTCTATTACTCTCGAGGGTGCGTGGGTGTATACAATATCTCCACCGAAAAAATCGCTCAGATATGCCTTCAAACGGAAATCACCACGTGAACATCTGAACATGAGCTCATCAGTTCTTTTCCATAGTCATTCTAACGCACATCATTGAACACCTTTAGGATTCGTGGTATTTCCATGATGATTCACTGTTTTTACATTTTTAATTCAATGTAGTCCACGCGATCTAATTTTGTCTTCATTAACGCCATTAACCAAATATACACCGGGAATTTGACGAAGCGTAGTATTTATTCTGAACGTTGAAGTTGACATTTAGCGTTTCCGTCCTTGCTATCCTGCCTGCCGAAATTCAATAAGGCCAGCTAATCATAGCGGTGCGTTTCACAGTGGGGCTAGGTATGCTTACAAATGACCTATATTGACTGCAAGTAATGTGATCAATATACTGTTGATAATGCGGTAGGTTGTAAATGAACTGCTTTCAACTTGAGGACAAATACAGTTACAACATTATATTTAATGAATAAAACCTATTTTTGTTCGACCAGTCTATTAATGTAGTCTTATGGATTCTCCTTCAAACAAATGGTTGGTTCGAAAAATCTTCTATATCGCTGGTATTCGCTTTCACATGTACGAATTCCAGACATCTTAACGCATTTTTAGACTTGATGTAGCACTTTATCTCGCTATGTTCATATATTTCACATATCTAACTTGGGCCTACAAAAAAATGTTATCTACATATAAAAAAACACAGTATTCTAACTAGGCTGTATTGAAACAGGATATGCAAATATGTATATGTAGGAGTCGACGAGGACAATATATATCAAACGTCATCGTTTATTTCCGAGTTTTAAAAGAGGAAACAGTACTCTACAAAAGTGAGAAATGAAAACAACATCTTGTTGTCAATGTTACAACAAAGAATGACGTCACGAATATCTATGACGTCATAAAATCGTGCTGAAAAGGTCTTATTCCTACGCCCACTTTTTCCGCATGAATTATTATATACGCCCAATCTATCAATGTCATTATCAATGTCTCAATCAAAACATTTTGGACTGATGACGCAGATGACGTATGGACCGGATGAAAACCACGTCCTGTGAATGATGTTATGAATAAGCTCGTGATGTATACTTGGCGACCAGTGAATGGAGGCACGCCACGACACATTTTGTCAACCGATACCATCTTAATGTTTATCATCTCAAAAACGTTATGTAAACCCACGTGTTGTTTTTTAGATCCGGCGAGGGAGGGGGGAATGTGCTAGGTTCCACCCACGGGGTTCCACCGTCTGTACATCAGTAGCACAATGGTAGTTAACAGAAGATACAGTCATTGATTTTGTTGCTACACGAACAGTTTAAGTTTGCACAAATTCTTCCTAATCTTTAAATTACCCATTGTTACTGACGATACCCAATACCGTAACCCCCTCCCCTCAACTTCCATCCCGTGCTGCTATTTATGGCCACAAATGTAAAGAGAGTTGCCGAAGTAAATAAGGCAAGTTTGACGACTTCTAAATGTAGATAAGACAGCTTACATTCAAAACGTTCAAGAAGTCTGGCTGTAAATTCTATGCAAATGAAATTAAGTTAGGTTAACCGGCCAAAGATTTGTCGTGCGAAGATACTGATGTTTGAAAAAATCGAATCAATGCTTTACAATTGTATTTATGGAATCACGTGACCTCTGCATTGATTTGTTGGCCTCGAGGTGAGCAGTGAGTTTGCCTATGTATTAAAGACAACTAACAATATAACTTGGTGCATTTCATTCGAAGCTTTCTACTTTTAAGCAAGGTTTAAAAAAATATATATATCATTAAAGTAAATGTCAGAGTGTTTATCTTATAGCTATAATAGTATAGAGTATTATCCGTACATTAAGTCTGTGTTGGTTCATTTGATGATCTTTTATTTATTTGATCTCATCCCACACTTACACTTACCTAGTACCACACCCACGTGACTAGTACCACACCCACGTGACTCATTCTGGAATCACAATGGTAGACAGACAACAATTATTCAATATTAATTTGATATTGAAGTGGGCAAGATAAATGTAGTTAGTGGGCAGAATCATTTACTGTACTGCACGGGAATGAGATTTGTAACCAAGACATCGATATGGGACGGCAGACTAAGAAAACAATGTTAGTAACTTTGAAATTACAATATGGCGGCTTCAATATGGTGGCTTCTTTCAAGATGGCCGCCTACCAAATACGGTCAAATGTGCATTTTGGCCTAACCATTCATTTTCGTTTGTCGTACGTTTGACCATACTGAATCACCTGATATGTATAATGTTTGAAACACAGAAAACATGATAGCGTTCCAACAAAATATGTAACATCAGACAGTCTAATGAAACGCTTACAAATCCAATATCATAGTTTAACGTATGAATGTGTTATGTGTACTCATTTTATGTTGTCTATTTTTCCTTTGCGCTGCGTTGGACATTATTATTATTATTAACGTCACGTTTTTTGCTGTTTTCAAAGTATGGCTTTGATTTGTGTTTGATGTAGATAAAAGTGGTGGCTATAACCAACAGGATAGAGCAGAAATGAGCCCGTGTAAAAATCATAAATAAATAGGCTTTTGACGTGGAATGTAGGAAAAAAAACACATATCCATGTTTGACGAGTTGTAATATCGTACACAATATTTAGTTACCGTGTCTGTATTAAAGCATACCATTTAACGATTGAACAAGACGTCGACCACACTTCCTCTTTAGTCTAAAGTGTTTGTATATTTACATTGAACACAGGTTGACTTGAAAGCTAATATTTTACCTGAGGCGGTCCAGTGGATAACACCTTGTTCTCTAATCAACGAAGAGTTATTGAAAGCGCCACCAGCGTCATCATGAACGTAGGGAGTAAATAGTGATAATGTACCCTGTAAGCTAATAGTCATCTGATTCAAGGAAACTGAACACGCCCGATGAATAATAGACAGGGAGGCAAGGGCATGAGTGCCTATATAATGGTGTTCTGGACAATGAATATCTCTATGACATTCTAATAAACGCTTCATATGTGAAACCTTCTAATGATAACACTTTCCTCTCAACCATTTTGTACATATTGTTTGATGGAAAATACTCCATCTGCTCTTCCCAGAACCTGAATATAATTAAACAGCTTTTACCTATTGGTACTAAACAGTTACTCAGAGAGAAGACGTTACTATCTTCGTAATTTTTATTTGGTACTGTGTTCCAAAAGTTACTGTAATATTTATCCTCTTTTCGTCGAATGATGGGCGGTGGCCCTATACTTTTGAAATAAATCACAGTTACATATCCAGGTTGTGTAAGATCGTGGGTTTGTTCACACCTCTCCCACGTGATAACTATAAGCTTCATAACTATCATGGTTATTTAATGTATATTTTATACTTTGAGTATAACATGACTCGCGCTGTTGCATCATTGCCAGGGTTTAATCCTATAGCTTAGGAATTAGATTTGATAGATTATATCTGTAATGGCGGAGGTGTAACTGTAGATAGGCGTTTCACATTTAGTTTTGACAACAAAGGCATACACGCGAGTCTCTTTGAAAGACTAAATAAAGTGGCTAGTGACACCCAAATACATATACCTTTGTAAATAATTTATATAACTTGGATCGGGGACGAATCTCTACAAAGAAGTTCTTTGAAGGTAGATTTCAAAAACAACGGGGGCTGGAAACCACTTACTGTCACACCCACGACATGAATTTGTTTTACATACAATTCAATTGCTTGGAGAGGGATATTATAACTTAAATAGAGAAGATTTTCTTGTATGTTCAAAATTTAATATAACTTTTATCTTAAAGAATTAGCGAGGTATCAAGCTTGACATTTACCGAAGATTTATAATCATATTAAATCGTTTTTTTTCTTATGTTGCCTGCACCTCCAAGGAGAGTCTAATTTAACGTTACGAATAAAGTCCATAGTTAAAGATTTATCCCGCCGCCGTTCGAACTTTCACGAAACGGGCTATTAAATACATAGTCGAACTTAATCTGACTGGCTGACGACAACTCACATATCATATAGCTTTTCTCCGATTCTGAGCGTCGAAAGACAGATCTTCTGACATTACCCTGGAGTTGATTTGTACAGGTTGAACTTGGAATTAATTTGTCATTAACAAAATTACATAATAAATTGTTGTTGTTTTTCCAAATCAGAATTGAATTAAATCAGTCAGTGATATTAGTCTCCGGATAAATGTTTTAAATCATTGACAAGAATTTAATTAAATTGATTTGTTTGATCGATTAGTTGTGTTTTCATTACTAATTATTTACAAAGTCGAATACTTGGATTTCTTAGATTGTTAATTTTTTTAATTTTGAAAACCTTTCTTTATCTAGTAATAGTTCGTGTTTGTCGTTTGTGTGTTTCTCTGTATATATATATATGTATGTATGTATGTATGTATGTATGTATGTATGTATGTATGTATGTACATGTATGTATGTACATGTATGTATGTATGTATGTATGTATGTATGTATGTATGTATGTATGTATGTATGCCTGCCTGCCTGCCTGCCTGCCTGCCTGCCTGCCTGCCTGCCTGTCTGTCTGTCTGTCTGTCTGTCTGTCTGTCTGTCTGTCTGTCTGTATGACTATGTCTGTCTGTCTGTCTGTCTGTCTGTCTGTCTGTCTGTCTGTCTGTCTGTCTGTCTGTCTGTATGTATGTATGTATATGTGTGTGTATTTGCGTTTGTGTTTGTTTGTTTGCTTGCTTGCTTGCTTGCTTATAATTGATATGATTCGGTAATGTTGGAATATTGACTGAAAAGGAGTTAAAATCGGAGAAAGGAAGAATGATAGAACGACATTCTTTTCGTAATTTACATTCAGTATAATGCGTGGGTATTCCTGAGTATCAATAATGTATTTTCAATATAAACTGCAGGAAATAAAAGACACAGTCCGTAAATTGCCCAAAGCCACGCTCTTCCATAATAAACACTGTCCTTATGAACATTTCTTCTTTCACATCATATTACCTTCTCAAGGATTAATAGCATACCACGTGTTTTGAATGAATTAGGTATCTGACATGATTCTACTGATGTCATTGGATTAACTGGGATGAAAACGGTTTCATGGTGACTACTAATTTCCGATATATCGTTTTAGTTATTAGGTCAAAGGTCAAACTAATAAATCACGCAATTACTGTGTGCACCTGCGATTATCGTTTTGACATTGAACTTGTTCTGTAGGAAGTATGTCGATGAGCGAAGTAGTAGAGAATGAGTGGTGTGCGTCTATTCAGGGTAAGCACTCTGAACAGTTCTTTATATAACGTTGTTTTACACGAAGCTACTAATTAGTTCTTTCAATTGGGCTTATTCAACGTCTCAACAACACACCTGTCTAGATGTGATGGCGAAATACAGCCCGTTTCAAGTTAGTGTTCACTGGTTCTGTTGGCTACAATCACGCAGAAACCAGTAAGAAACCGCACATGCTACAGTTTAAGATAGCAAGATTGAATGAATACAGTTACTTGCTACGTTTTGTCTAAATGAAATAAACTGATGTGACACCATACAGACATCAGATGCAGACATTAACACATTGGCGCCTGCGTGTCTAGGTCTTGTAGAAGTATGTTGAAATGGTTTATTTTATTTTAGGCAAAATGTAGCAAGTAATATCCAGCTTGCTATCTTAAAGTGTAGAATGTGGAGTTTCTGATTGGTTTCTGTGGGTTTATGAAACAGAGCCAGTGAACACTAATAACCCGCAACGGACTGTAACACAAAAGATTGCTGATAGTCAAAATGTAGACAAAAAATTAGTGGCATTTGGGAAATTACACCGTGTGAAAAATCTAGATTTGTTATTTGAATCAGAATGTGATTTTCCAATGTACAGCTCTTCGCATTTTTCATCTTCAGAGGATTGTGAAAAATGCGGGTAAAGTTATTCTCTCGCTTGAATGCACGTGGTATTTGGGTTGAAAACATTCTATAAATCGCGTTCGTACTGCACTCCATCTCATACAAACATCCAAAGCTTTATACATTATTAAAAAAAAAAAAAAAAAAAAAAAAAAAAAAAAACCTACGCAAAGACCTACGCAAAGTATAACCAATATAATTGAATTCCCAAGTATATTTAACAAAAAAGTATATGCCCTTGCAAATCACACAAAGGTCAACAGGTATCACTCCTTCAATTTCAGAAACCATCCATTGGGTATTTCTTCTAAATTGAGATGAGCACACTTGTTGGGTTTGACGCATGGCACCCTATTAACACTTGTACCGTTGAGACATAGCACAATCATTAGCTGGTGGAGATGCTTCACGCCTCCATTAATATTGCAATTTATACTAATACATCACTTCGTTACTATCCAGTCGTATCACATTATTATTTCAAAGCCCTACATACTAGTCACTATTACTGGAAAGGAAATTCTTATTGTGTCCTTATTTTTCAATTATTACTGCTTTTCAGTTGCTGAATATTACATATTCATTTATTTACTTATTTATTTATTTATTTATTTATTTATTTATTTATTTATTTATTTATTTATTTATTTATTTATTTATTTATGTATTTCCAAGCTCTATCCGCATCAAACAAATTAGTAATATTTGACAAGCGATTATTATTCTTTGAACCTGTTATTCGTTCTGTACTGAAGCTGCCGTTCAGCTACGGGGTCTCCAGAATGAATACAAATTTCGAATTGCTAAATTTTGGAAAGAAATGCTAATACAACCCTTTCTTCTCAACGTAAAATTGACTTTTTAGAATACATAATTCAACTATTTACCGACAAAAAGGAAATCTCAAAATTGACGAATCTGTGTTATTGCGTATACACTAATCATTAATTTATGTATAGCGCCAGTGACAACGTTAGCGAACAGGTAGACTATTCTGCGATTGAACAGTTTCTACCTAATTTGTGTGTTTTCCAACTGGCAAAGTAATCGTGCTAACAAAAACGAAAAGTAAAAACAACTTGAACTTTTACATAGTGAGATTAGAAAACGTTATGACAGGATATTAAATGGCTTATAATCCACAATCGTATATCAAAATATAAGCTGATGCAAGCTTACATGTAATCGTGCGAAAACAGCCGTAAATTGATGTAACTAGGTTAAATATCGTCAAAACTAAGATTTATAGTAGGGGAGACCTTGATAGATGAATCATGGGGAGTTCATTTATTAGCTCTAGAAATGTTGCATTCAACGCTGACAGATATAGATAGGAACTCTATAAAATTATGATGTTAACATAAATCATGCGTCGAAAATGGCTCCCTATTTCCACAGAGAGGAAAACGACAGATTTGCAGGAAATCTTTTTATAATTCTTTATTTCACCGTGCTGATAATGAAGTATTTAATTTTAACTACAGTAACTGAAAATGAAACAATTTGACGTTATAAAATAATTTGCATCATAGGTGACGTAATTTAGCTATGAAATGAAATTCTTTGGAGTTGTATCTCATTGCTATTCTTTCAACAAATGCTTTGCCTTTTGAGAAATAGACCAAACGGCCATTCGTTCTGATGATCAGTCGAATGATCTCTTGCTATTAGCTGCTGAAGGTACTTTGAATTCTGACCTAATATGCACCTGATGTACACTGTCTCTGTATAGAAGTCGTTGTATATATGTACCAGGTGTATAGTATAGAAGTCATTGTACTTATGCAACAGGTGTGCAGTATAGATGTATAATATAATATAATATAATATAATATAATATAATATAATATAATATAATATAACACAACACAACACAACATAACACAACACAAAACAACATTATATTATATTATATTATATTATATTACATTATATAACGTTACGTTACGTTACATTACATTACACTGCATTACGTTACGTTACATAACGTTACATTACGTTAAATTACATTTTATTACATTACATTATATTATATTATATTATAGTATATATTATGTTACGTTACGTTACATTACATTACATTACATTACATTATATCATATATATCAAACCATACCAAATCATATCATATCACACCACCACTAGTGTACAACTGTTTCCCTACAAGCGTATTAAAGGTTATATAATTTAACCTTTGACCTTGGATAATCAGAAAAAGCAATCTTGCTGCATTATTGATTTTGATGGCGTAAACACAACTTCTTTACGGGTGACCTACATAACATTCAATTATGTATATAACAACTTAATGTCAGAGAGTGACTCTTGGGAATGCATTTGTACACATTTCTCTACTGTGTTATTTTCTTGACTTGGTTAAGGTTATGTTTTCATATTTAATGCGAGCATGATCAAAAACGAAATACATTTTTTCAACTTTTATAGCTATAGGGAAAATTTGATATATGGTCGACAAATTGCTTATTTTACGGGACTGATATTTTAAAATAAACTGGCCGGCAAAATAACAGTAATAATTAGGTCATTTGAAGTAAGCCGGTAAATGACGATTTACTTCATGTTCCTACCAGTTTGTTCCAATTCAAATCTGGCATATATCGTGGAATTCAACCGATGGCTTTTCAATGAGCATGCGTTCCTTGACGTCACGAACCTATGAAAAGATGCACATTAAAATTTGATAAGCAGCTGATGACGTCACAAATACAATGTAGCAGGAAATGGAAGTAGCAAGAATTTCAATTACAAAACGTTCACACGAGTAGAACTGCACGTAACCTGAAATTTGAAAAAATGGCTTTATTAACATTGCATAGCTTCAGTCAAGTTAAAGCTCTTTAGATTGCTGGATGTTTTCTGAAAAAATACCGTACACAGGTCTATTGTATTGCCAAAATTACGTTTGTATAATTGACTATGTCCTAATTGACTATAATCTGTGTTGCCTTCGGCTTGATAACGGAAGAGCTTTATCAAGCAGGACCAGCGGAACATGTCATAGTCTACATTCTGTCGAATAGCTATCAGTCCCTTAGCTTCGATATAATAAATATCGATTTAATCTCAAGAAATATTGACTAAATACTAAAATCGATCTATTGATATTTGACATTACCAAAACTTTGATCTTTGTACAAAATTTCATCGTAATAATAGAAAAAACTGTTATCCATTCCTTTCATTATTTTTTTTCATTTTCCGTGTTATAATTGCCTCTTTAACCACGTTTCCAAAGGTTCTAAAATTCCTGATCCTTCACAACTACGCCGAACATCGTCAGTTTGCTCTCGGATGTCTCTCTGTACAGTCATTCAGACACAGTCAATAGGAAGATATGTATGTATGTATGTATGTATGTATGTATGTATGTATGTATGTATGTATGTATGCCACGTATGTATGTATGTATGTATGTATGTATGTATGTATGTATGTATGTATGTATGCATGCATGCATGCATGCATGCATGCATGCATGTATGTATGTATGTATGTATGTATGTATGTATGTATGTATGTATGTTTCAAAAATTGCTCTAAATATAAAGGTGATTATTATCTTCGGTCAAGTTTTGAAAAGCTGTTACCTAAGAAATTCTCACCCACAGGATATTTGTTTGCGTAGAAAAATAGAGTCCGTAACTTTGCCATTGCAGAGGCGTCCTCCTACGTGATTGATTTTGAAAACGTACAGTTGAATGAACTTCACATGTGTGGGTAGGTCATGAACGATAGCACATCACAAAGTGATTAAAATACGAACATCTGTTCGTTCGTAAAGACAGAGTTGGTCAAAATGTCAAGGTGTATTACTGACAAAATTATACAAGGATAAATAAATGTAACTTAGTAGTCAAAACATTTCGTATTTTGCTTTCTTTCAGTAATGTTAATATCTCCTGATTGATCAGATGTTAAATATTCTTTTATCTCTGGAAAGTGTAAAGGCCAATTTATGTTTTTTGTAACCCTGCACAATACTTATTGTTTGGTTCCCATTGTCTTGTCTTCTTTCAGTAGTCTACTTCTTTCTACTATCCTACAATTGGTTTAGTGATATATTACATGCATGATTGGTTGTTGAATGCACGATATTAGTTGGTATGCATATAGTCACGTGATATGTAAAAAGGTGCTTCGGCTCACTTGCACTTTCGAAAAGAAAAAGGGACGCTGTGCGTAAAAGTGAAAACTCTTGTCTTTTTATTTGTGGCGGTTGTTTATGGTTGATGATTTGTTAGCGTTACCCGCTGGGCACTACTGAGGCGCTATTCGTATGGATGTCGAACTCAAATATAAATAAATATATACCAGGTACAACGAAATTACAGATTTGAATTTCACATTTTAAGTGTACGACAATATCCACTGTTACATTGTGCAAATCTTTTCAAAGTTACTAGCAAGTGGTATAAAGAACGTGTACCATAATTTGTGTATGTGTGTGTGTATGTGTATGTATATATGCATGCATGTATGTATGTATGTATGTATGTATGTATGTATGTATGTATGTATGTATGTATGTCTCTCAGTCTCTGTCTCTGTCACTCTGTCTGTCTGCATGGATGCATGTATGTATGTATGTATGTATGTATGTATGTATGTATGTATGTGTGTATGTATGTATGTATGTCTGTCTGTATGTATGTATGTATGTCTGTCTGTCTGTCTGTCTGTCTGTCTGTCTGTTTGTTTGCTTGTTTGTCTGTTTGTCTCCCTCTGTCTGTCTCCCCTTCTCTCCCTCTCTCCCTCCCTCCCTCCCTCCCTCGCTCCCCCCCCTCTCTCTCTCTCTCTCTCTCTCTCTCTCTCTCTCTCCCCCCCCCTCTCTCTCTCTCTCTCTCTCTCTCTCTCTCTCTCTCTCTCTCTCTCTCTCTCTCTCTCTCTCTCTCTCTCTCTCTCTCTCTCTCTCTCTCTCTCTCTCGTAAACATGAAAACATTCGTTATCCCGAAGTCTTTATGTCTGAATTTAATACACGTCCGCATTATTTGGATATATTCCAATAAACTGTTCGAAGTAAATGAGATACAACATCGCCTTAACTTTACACAAAAAAAAGATATTGGAAACACCAGATGGTAGCTTGGTCAAATTTATGACATCCCCTTTATTACAAGGATTTGATTAACACACAAAAGGACGTATCATGTATCTCGTCTAACGACTACCACATATGGCTACGTTATTTGTACTTCTAAATCTTTAGAAAACAACACAATAGCTGTCCGGAAATTATTACAAAAACCTATCAATTACCGCAGGTTTCAAATTTATCAACCCATTCGTTGATTCAGAAAGAAGACATCATATTGTATCTCTTTGAAGGTCATCGTGTTCCAGCATCTGCACAACAGTAAAGATACGCTCTAAACAAATAAGATACCAGATCGCATTATGTTTACACAAAAGCAAGTGCCCTTGCTTTGCACGAAAAGGATATCTACTTCCAAACAGTTTGTGGAACTCAATATAAAGGTTGCTGTTCGCATACAAGCATATCTAAAATTTGTCATGTCATTTTTCATCGTTGGCGTCAACTGATGAAAAACTCTCTATAAAATGTTCAAAGTGTGGGTGTTTGAAACGGATGCAAATGACCTGTCACATCAACATATAATCAAATATTTGGTTCAGTGGCCCACATATTTGAAAAATTAACGTCAATACACTGAAGGTCAAAACACTTTAGATTTCCATTACCCTATAGGTACGAAAATGTCAAATATACATAAGTAGTTGAGTGTTTGAATAGACGGCTTTAATTACCGAAACCTTTATAAATTGCCGGTTACTCTATGGCTGTTGTTAAAAAAATTGATGCATCATGAATAATAGTCTCTTCCTTAATCATTTTGAAAACTTAATTATGGGTGGGGAATTTTTGGTGAATACACTTTATTCTGTTGACTATCGTACAAATAATTCAACCCAAAACATTTCATTAAGTTAATGTGATTCGAAATCGTTCATTCCTTACACAATTTCGAGATGAATAGGTTCATATTCAGTTCAGACTCAAAAATATCACTCTACCCGCTTCGTATTGCCCACAACGCTCTTGAATCCGTCACTAATATCAGTAGTCTTGGTTTAAACCTCGCGTGTTATTCAGCACACACTTCAAATCACACATATGTTGTTGTGTAATATTCAACATCAAGAAATAAAATGTGAACATTTTATTTTAAGCTTAGAACTAAGAACATAAAACATGTTATCGTATATCTGTTGCTAAAAATGGCAACAATTTATAGAAAACTATTTTTATCATATGAATAATCAATATGCCAACGGAAACGACATTGCCGCCAAGAGTTCCCTCTGACATCTGTACTACCTGTAATGTGTTGCTATGGTAACACTTCAAGCAGATATAATGAAGAGCATTTGTGTCGTTGTTCATCTGTCATGTTCTTTATTTTCTCCTATGCATTAAATGTAATCCGTAACAACGTATCAATGGATGTTTTTTTCTTAATAAATTTAAATTTTCATGTATAATAATGATCATTTTCATGACCAATTATTATTACAGTGTTCTATACCAAACAATAAATATATTACTGAAGAGCAATTTATAATGCATGAAATGAAGAGCCTTAAGATTCAAGTGTTCACCCTTCTGGGCAGGAAGATTTACGATGTGAAATAGCATCATAAGGCGGAGATCGAGTGAAAATTTCAGACCATATAGTGCGAACCCAATGCAGTACGCTTTGTCTCTTCTCAACATGAGGCATTTTAAGTATACACGTATGTGAATAACATTCATAAAATCGAAATATTGTATCACAAGATAATGTCAGTCTTCTCTCCATTTTAACAACAGTATCTATTAGCATTTCAAATTCAATTTTTTCATTCAATTTTGTTTCTATATTGATTGCAAGGGTTCAGTAAATATGATTCATCAGTCTATATTCCTTGAATAGCCTATAGACCTCTCGCCTGTCTCATATTTGAACTCTTAAATCCATCGTTCAGGTATCCTGTTGTGTACAGTTATTCATTCTGAATCGGCAGCCTAACTGTCGCCATTGTATCCTATTGGGACTGCAGGGAATGAACCCAGCTAAGGAAGTTAGGGCGGATAATCAAAGACTTAGCTGTTTCACTCTTTTTATGATTCACCCAAGCTAGATTTTAGACATCTAAATCAGTGTCACTTTTTTTCAGGAAATTCTAACACACATCAATTATAACACAATTCAACCTACGCTTTCATCCAGGTTAAGAATTCTCATAGACTTGCATTTTATCAACGATAATATCTCTACCTACTTCTTCGTTCCTGATTTATATATACACTAGTTTCCATGATCGACGAATGTTTTTGGAAAAAAATTGTTCTCTCTCAATTAATAAGCTTACTTTCAGAATTTGATTCTGTGATCGGTATTTTTCTATCTTCATTTATTTTTTCGTCTTAAATTTCTGTATTTGAAGGAAGTTGATACTAATTAATTATCTTATTTGTATGATTTCCACTTCCTGCAATGTGATAGCAGATTTTTTTTAAAAAATGACTCATGCAATTATGTGATACTAATTACGTAATATATATATGTGTATGTGTGTATGTATGTATGTATGTATGTATGTATGTATGTATGTATGTATGTATGTATATTGTAATTATGTCTAAGGCGTCCCTAATTAAACGGGTTTCAACCATTTGCTAATCTCCTATTGTATTGTAGCTACAGTAATTAACTCGAAATGCGATTACAAATGAACTTTGAAATATTAAGATGAAGGGCTAACATATGGTACAATGAATTTTAATTAGATCTAATAGCTCAAACCCATCCTAGTTATGTGATAAACCATTCATCAAAAGTAACGACAGTTCGCGCTTTTGGGTGAATTTTTGTAAATGTGTGGTACTGAAGCGTGAAGATTTCAACAACTTGTACCAGTTTGATGCAATTATAGTGGTTCAAAGAAATGCTTGATAATTCATTTTATTTGTCGCTATTGACTGCACATGAAAATGTCACGCCAGTTTGCGTCATTATCTTTTGATTCAAGTACCAGCAGTTTGTTAAACTGTAATTTAATTTTCTCTTGCTAGAACTTCCTTTAATACTTGTATATAATACCAATCACGATTCCTTTTCAATACGGTAATGGTGGTGCCAGCGTGAATTTTTAATGTCTGGATGTTTTTATGACACAACGCTGAAAACATTTGCTCAATGATGATGATGATGATGATGATGATGATGATGATGAGTATTTTAAGGTCGAATGATACACCAAAGACGACCATGACAAACGTAGAAAATGTGAAGACGTTCCTAAATATACATGTCATTAAGGCCGTTTTTATACCCAACAAAAAATACGTGAGATTTGTTCTTTCTAACAAAACATAAAGGCGTGACAACTCGTACAAGGTTACTATCGGCATCAAACGTAAGTGATATAGGCGTTCGCGTCGCCATTCAACAGCGCCCTCCTACGTGTTAAACATTCATCTTATTGTTACCATCGTTACCATAGCTGAGAAAGTGAAGTCCTGATCAGGAGTCTGGGTAATTTCTTTTATGAGAAACATTTGAAATTATATTTGAATATAATCAATTTCCGGGATTTATTTTCACATTCAAATCTAAAACATTTAAGTAGGAAATGAGTTGAAATTATATATATATATATATATATATATATATATATATATATATATATATATATATATATATATATATATATATATATATATATATATATATATATATATATATATATATATATATATATATATATATAAGAGCTCCTTAATATACTACAAATGTTTGGTGCTGCTCTCAAGATGCGAGTAGAAGCGTTCGAATTTCAAATAATTAACACCATACAAAATTGATTTCGTTTTTTCGGAGCGTCGTCTAACATTCATTGACAAGACTTTATAACACAACATTGTTGCGAAAAGAATACGTACATGCTCACGACGATAAGGATCCGTCTTTTAAGTCAAGGATGCACAAGATATCCAACAATTAAACTCTCCTGAACAATAGCATGACAGATTACATAATGAAAAATTTCTATCAATCGATCTCGCAAACCACTGCTCTTGCAGTGAGGATTTTGATACCCCCACCCACACCTCCATCCCCACCCCAGCCCTTTTATTTCAGCTGTTCATGTCACTAGTTCGAGTTGTAGTAGACGTGCACAATCCTTTGAGAGATTTCTTTCGTCATATCCTTCAAATATTTTGTGTTTGTTAATCACAATTTTTACTTTTGTAAAGGAAAATATCCTCATTCCACCCCCCACCCCCAATTAAGCTTACTAGTAGTCTCCCTGGGCTCTACGCGCGCGTTCACCTGATTGTTTCGCAATCAATCACTCACTCACTCACTCACTCACTCACTCACTCACTCACTCACTCAGGTTAGCATTTCACAAAAAAGAACACAGTTCTTATTAATAAAAAGAAAATATTTTATTCAACTAAAAAAGATGAAGTAACCCGGAGACCTGAGCTAGCAAGTCTGGAGTTATGGATTATGAGTCTTCTATCTAAGATTTGATGAAATTGCATTAACCATAACGTATATATGTATCGATTGCGAGAGTGGCTGAAAAACAAGTGATGACGTTAGATATAACAACACCTCCTGGGACCGTTTAACTGTCGGAGAGTGGGAGTGAAGTAGTACATCTAGGTGGTTATGATTGGCACCACAGAAGTCACGAAGCGAACATTATTGATATTTTTTATTGATATCATTTATCAACACTACACAGGATAAAACTTCAATACGAATCTTCTCAGGAAGGTTAGATTCGTGAGACATTTCTACTTAATAAGTTTATGTTTAGATGACAGCAGTCGGCCTCAAAAACAGGTTGTATGTGTGAGTTGAAAGCTATGATGTGCCTGTGAGTGTATTCTAAGAGGTCTTACAGCATTGTTGTATACTCTAGGACATGCTGTAATGTATATATATATATATATATATATATATATATATATATATATAAATTATAACTTATCTATATATCTAAATCTGATTATATATAAAGTGTTATATACCATACCATACCATATAAATTACGGTGTTATACATTATACATGGTGTATGTGTGTATGCATGCATGTGTGTGTGTGTGTGTGTGTGTGTGTGTGTGTGTGTGTGTGTGTGTGTGTGTGTGTGTGTGTGTGTGTGTGTGTGCATGTCACTATGACCATATACACCGAGATTATGTTTGTGTGGTAACTTTCGTGAACATGTTCGTCTGACATTGGTCCTCAATAGATTATTTTCTTACTGAGATTTCATAGATTGTCCTAGATTCGTGTGACAGCGATCACCTTTAGACACCTGAGTAATACTCCAGGGTTGATGAATCAATTAACTGGCGTACAGGTGCATTTTAACACACTTACACAACATGATTGAAAAGTTATAAGGGAATGGAATTAACACCTCTGTAGTTAAATGTCGAGGTTTTAAGCATCGAAGTGTCTTTGAACAATAGAGAATTTTGTAACACCGTTCAAGGCCGACTGTCGGTGATAAACGCTAACTTGTACTCGAACATTTTCTTAGTAGCACCGTTCAAGTTAAACTCTTCATTTCAAAACAAATTCGTTTACTGATTAAAAAATGAGTTGGCGTCAGATCAAGATGTTTTGTTATCCCTGGAACTGGTTATGAGCACCTGTCAAAGGCAGATTTGTCTTTTCTGTACGGTAGTACAGACACATTGTAAGTAGCGAGACTTTTAATAACACATTTGAAAACCATACACGTACATCACATCCCTCTATGACAGAGACACTGTGCATACACATTCGTCGTTGCAAGTATACACAGGTCTGAACTTTTGGTCTGTTTCTCTTCCATCAACGTACATTCATAAACAAGGGTAACGATTGATTACTTTGAAGATATGTAAGCTTACAAGAAGTAAATGTAGAGACAATTATATATGCAGTAGGCGAACACAATAAGGCAGACTGTAATGTATAAGTTTAACTTACAGTGTGAAAATACCGGGTGTCTCTGGAACTTTTTTTTTTTTAAATGACCAAAATAACTTTGTGCGAATTTTTACACGGAAATAGATAGAAGTAAATTCTCCCTACTTTAGCTTTATGAACGTAAGCAGATGTTTAGGGCTAAACTAGGGTCTGTCGAGTTTAATACCGGAAACACGCCATTTTTTCACTTGGCCTAAATACCCATTTGTCATCCATATGGCCGCTCTCTAAAGATAATGTAGTCACATGTGGAGTATGAATTACAAAAATAAATGAATACAAGGTAAATAGTTCTCAACACATCCGTTCCTTTTGAAAGATAATACCTCTTTACAAGGCAAAAATAATATTAAAAAAATGTTTGTTTCCGATACCATGACTACAGAAAATAGGGTAGGTAGGTCAGAATTTTATTTTATTTTATTTTACATTTTATTCTTTTAATTATTTCGACCCAAAGACAAGATACTTGTTGGTCACAATACTTCCATAACAGTTGATGAGGTGTAACACAAATAAATGAAGACAACCATGTGATTCAAAAGTACACATACACAGTAATATACAAACAGTGCTGTTAGGCTGACATCGACAAAGACATTTTTTTCTCTCTGGAGTGTAAAATTTAAATAAAGTATTAACCAAAGGTACTTTGGCAAGAAAATCTACAGGGTAAATTGTCACAATTTACCCTTTTGCATGTGAAAATGTCGGTGGCTTAAACTAAGGTCCATCGGGTTATCAGAAACACACTATGTTTGTTATTTGGCCTAAAACTGTATTGATTTTATCGGAACTAGAAAAAATGAGTACAATACAGTTCAGGGAGTAAGTAATTTATGTTTTAAAAATAACTTATGTTATGTGCCATGCCGATCGATGAGCACAATATACTTTTTTTATATACACGATGTGCTGTTTTTATACATATCCTCCAAGTACCAGCTGTTGGGTATTACCACCGGAAATAGCAGCTTGTTTATATTAAATATGCATACTGCTTTAGCATTGGGTATCAAACAGAACTTTCAGAATCAGCTCGAGTCCACAAGGTTATATCAACAGTGATGCCATTGTATAGTTTTCGTCCAACTCGAAACAACGAATTGAAAAGAGCTAGAGATGAGAGGCGAATATACCCACCTACACAAAACATACACACAACTCAAACAAACTATATGCTTTTGTATACTCAGTCACGGATATCATAGAAATATTACATATATTTATCTGTGGCGCAGACCTATACCAGGTAAATGTTAAAATGGAGACCATTTGTTACTTTTTATTGTTGAACAGTATGTTCTAGCTTTTTGTGTTTTCTTTTGACTTCTATCTTCATTTTGGCAATCTGTAATGCATGTCATGTATTTTTATCTCAATACACGAAAAAACTATATTATGGATGCAATGCCGGCAATAAAATAAATAAATAAAAATCTTTGAATACCATAATTTAATAACTGATGGGGCCGGCGCGGGGTAAACGTCACTTCATAGGTTTGTACAGTTTTGGCGAGCTATCGTTTTCGTCAGGACAACATTCAATTTCAAAACTGAATGAATGACCAATAAAGATATCATTTTATCGAATATGCACCATGCCCAAGGACGTGTCACTCACCATTGGCAGCACAGAGACACCTGTTGATTGACGCTTCTCTTGACCTTGCGTTTATCTACGTGAAGTGTTGTCTAATTAGCTTATGTCGACTACGAAATTGGCGAAGAAACAACGTATAGTCAACACAGTTTTATTTATATCTCCAATTACTTTTTTATTGTAATGATGTACAATGTAATTGTATTATTTAATATCCTAAAAAATACACAATAATATTGCATATTCAATGCAACCATATATGACCGTTTGTCAAATACCAGGTGGAAATAATAGCATTCACATCGATATAAAAAAAAGGTTTATTTTCCATTTATTTGTGTTAGTCATCTCTGTAGACTGTATATACTATTGTAATAAAAAAATCGGTAGGGAAGACGCAAAGAAAAATTGTGTGGCCTACATGTAATTGCTTTTTACATTATCTGCAATTCACAGAATAGTAAACCTATCAGAGTCGCATTGTTTCTATCTAGCCATCAATTACTATTCTAAACCTTTGCATTCCTCGTCGAGTTGGACATGTATATTAATACTACGTTGCCCCTGACAATTGATCTATGTGACCTGGATTGAATGTGAATGCTGATGTATAGTTGATAATAATAGATGGAGATGCAGTCGGATAATGAATATCATCAAGTCATCACACAAATGGAGGCGTGGTATTAGTAGGATATACAACGCATTGCTAATGTGCCTCTAGCTCTGCGTATATATGGCTAAACGTTTCGTCATATTCTCACTGCTGCCATTATCTGTTATCTTCTGTAATCATTGGTAAAATATGTCAAATGGTAATCCCATTAATATGTTATATAACCCATGGTCGCATAAATGATAAAACTTGTTTGTTTTTTACTTTAGTTTAATTTCTTCTCTTAAACACAGTCTTGGATTGCAGTAAACACGAACTAGAGCTGGTGATTCCTGGGACAGACTTGACCTTGTCTGTATCCCAGGTAGGCAAGCTACAATGTATCGTATCATCACAGAATGGCTGAAATGGTTCAGTGAAAATTCAATTGAAATCAAAATTGGCAAAAAAACTACAACGTATCAAATCAATTTTGATTTTCATGGCGAATGGCATGTCATCCCGAGACTACCTCCGGATTTACGTAAATATATCCCCAGTCGTGTGTTTGACGGAACGTCATATCTCAGTTCATTGGTGCAAATAAAGTCAACTCAAACATGTAGACTAGAATAGGCATCATGATTGTAAGAACTCGCAGGACACAACTGTACGTCTGAACAGAAACACATTAATATGACGCCACATTAAGCATTTTGTTTAATAATTTCATCTCCTCGAGTTTTATGACACTCGAAATCGTGTAAACCTTACCAGCTGCTTCAAAGTGTTCATTCTGATATACAAAAGAGTTGTATTTTTAAAAATCAATCTTTTTTTGGTAGAAGACAATAGTAAAGTCAACCGTGTATGGTATTCATATAACTCAGTAGTGTTAGGCGTGAGGTATAACTCAGCGATGGTTTTGTATTTGCTGGTATTATAACCCAACAGTGGCTAGTTTGTGATTCGTATACTGCAGCTCAATGGGGTTCACTTTGTGGTGGTGCATAACACCCATCACTACCCAGTTTGAGATTTAAATTTAAACAGTGCCTACTTCAGGTTCATCTATCTAAATAGTACCTAGATTGTGGTTGATGTAGCCCAAAAGAGTGTCTAGTGTGCAGTCCATATGACCCAACAATACCTAGAGTCTAGCTGGTGCATACACTGTAAAGCACAGACAGGGAAGTTTCTAATAGTTGCTGGGTTTTGTGCCTAGTTTGTGGTACGAGTAGATGCTGTAACCCCCACAGCACGTATACTTTGAGGTCCGTATACACAGGGACGCATAGACATTACCTGGGTTGTGATTTATCTTACCCATCAGTATCTACTTTGTAGTGCGTGTGATGATGTCATCCAATCATCCATCATTACCCAGTTTGTTGTTCATATAACCTTATCAGGACCCAGTTTGTGGTTCATATAATCTTATCATTACCCAGTTTGTTGTTCATATAACCAAACAGTACCCAGTTTGTGGTTCATATAACCTTAACAGTACCCAGTTTGTGGTTCATATAACCTTAACAGTACCCAGTTTGTGGTTCATATAACCTTAACAGTACCCAGTTTGTGGTTCATATAATCTTATCATTACCCAGTTTGTTGTTCATATAACCAAACAGTACCCAGTTTGTGGTTCATATAACCTTAACAGTACCCAGTTTGTGGTTCATATAACCTTAACAGTACCCAGTTTGTGGTTCATATAACCTTAACAGTACCCAGTTTGTGGTTCATATAACCTTAACAGTACCCAGTTTGTGGTTCATATAACCTTAACAGTACCCAGTTTGTGGTTCATATAACCTTAACAGTACCCAGTTTGTGGTTCATATAACCTTAACAGTACCCAGTTTGTGGTTCATATAACCTTAACAGTACCCAGTTTGTGGTTCATATAACCTTAACAGTACCCAGTTTGTGGTTCATATAACCCTAACAGTATCCAGTTTGTGGTTCATAATCATATAACCTTATCAGTACCCAGTTTGTGGTTCATATAACCAAACAGTACCCAGTTTGTGGTTCATATAACCAATCACGTACCCAGTTTGTGGTTCATATAACCTTATCAGTACCAAGTTTGTGGTTCATATAACCCATCATGACCCAGTTTGTGGTTCATATAAGCCATAAGTACCCAGTGTGTGGTTCATATAACCCATCAGTACCCAGTTTGTGGTTCATATAACCTTATCAGTATATGTTGTCATCAAACACAAAGGTATCGTTCCGTACACAGTTAAGAATAAACATTGAAAAAAATAGTGTCTGCCTACTGAGCCATGACAGCTACTCTTCTCCACACGTATAAATAACAGAATTGGTAGTCAATGCCTACGAGTAATATAAGTACTCGCTAAAATGCAAAGCTAGTCAAAGATTCAAACTGTGTTTTGTACTCATTGACTGCCTATGTGTGACAATGTGCGTGTGTTACATGACTCTTATGAATAACTTATAGTTCACCTTTTATTTTATGTAACCTAGGTATGTTAGCTTTCAAGCTACAGGTCGGTCGTAACACTATTGTGACGTAATTTGTCGACCTTTTAGGCGAAAATTTATGAATAATTTCGGGATTATATACAAGCATGCAAACAAACAAATGGAATCAAAATAAAAATGCATAGGCAATTAATTGCAAACCACGACGCATCAAATAACAATTTAGACTTCATATTACGACATGAACAAAGTGAGTATGCTGCGCTTACGTCAACGTGTGCGTCATTACCTTGCGAAAATTTTGATATCTGAATTTATTTCCCTCTATCCATGGTAACAGTTTGAAAACGTTAAGACAAATTATTTAACGATGTTGTTGTTGTTGTTGTTAGACTGAGAGTTCTGGAGAATCATTTCATGATTTTAACATCACACGCTTCACGACTTGTTATGAAAGATGTAGAGCCCGGAAATGGTTACACCGTGTGGACCGGGAGTTAACAACATACTGGTGTCAAAAGTCATAATGTGTTTACGATGCGTAGCAATAATGTTGGCTTTAAGCCATAGGGGAGCTTCTTTAATGACATATCAAGTGCAAACCAGACCCTGTGTATTTTAAATTACCCCAATATTTGTCTTCGTTCAGCCAAGGAAAATACGAGTGACATTAGGAAACGCATCCCATGTCGCATCCGGGTAAGGGGCGAGATCAATAGTTCAATGTAGGATAAAAAACTAAATTCTTATACTTAGACCTCAGAACCCCACCCCACCCCTTCTAACTAAATTGGCCAAAATTGAAAATTGCTTCAAACCACACAATCAATTTCAAATCAGTTTGTGAGTTTACAGTATGTAGTGCTATGAATGCAAAGTAGTGAGTAAAGAATATTATTTTGCTGACATTGTACTTTCTATTAGTGCCGTACATTTACTAAGGCAAACATTCTTCCTTTCCTCAATTTGACATTTTTAAAAGAAATATTTGTATTTAGGGGTACAAAACATTCATTAAAAGTAAAATCGATTTTGTAGGATGAGAACTAAAATGGCTCAACCCCCCCCCCCCACCACCACCACCACCACCACCACCACCACCCAGTAAAAGAATTTAGTGTTTTTCCTACATTGAACTATTTATCTCGTCCCTGTTTGTGTAACCAAAATCTATTACGTCACTTATCAGACATGTGCGTGTCTTGTGTTTGAAATAAGGTCATATCTTTATCACAAAGGCACTCACTGCAATAAACAGAATGATGGATTGATCTCATGTAATCGGATAACCGAAACATATGTAATTCACTTCTTGAAAGTAGCAAGGCTAAGGCACTGTTCTTACTTCATATGTGAGTAATAAACTATATCTAACAACGATACTGCTGGGAGTCGTAATTATTCATATATTGATTCATAGAGATTGTTATTGCATATCAAGTTACTGAAAAATGTTCAAACAAATGTACATGTCTTCCAGAGCTAGTGGCTAAGTAAGAATGTATGTTTCTTGTATGGGCCCTAGTAGTATGTCATTATGTTAATATACGCTTAGTTCCGCCCTGCCACCTCGCCCTCCTGCGAAAAATCAACCCATACACAAACATATATAGGCACACATACGCACTCGTGGCATTTTTAAAAGCTATTGAAATCAATTACAAGTTGTAAACTAAAACTCAATTTTGTAAGGGTCGATCGTACAATGTCACACAAGCTCAATAAGCGAACTTCGTTTTTTTAGGGGATTGAGGAGAAGGTCAGGCGTCTTTGCGATTGCTGAAATTCATTTTCGCACTTCTAACCAAATTTCAACGAACAAACTTCACTCCTTCGATGATAACAGATTTTTTTAATTTACTGTTGAGATTTTGATAAGTTGGTAGCAATTTACTTCAGTATGTGAGATATAGTGTTGGGTTTCTGGTAGTATTTTAATGTGTTTACAATCATGTTTTTACATTACATCAATCGTAGTGGTGTGACCGCTATAATTTTCATCATAGTTTACATAATACGTTTGATGTCGCACTTGTGACTGTTCGTTTATGGGGAGGGATGGAGGGGGTTTTGACATAAACAAAAGATGTTCGTTGAGCTTGTGCGATTGTCCCTAAGCACTCAAAGGCTAGGTTTT
Organism: Glandiceps talaboti; assembly: GCF_964340395.1. Taxonomy (NCBI): domain Eukaryota; kingdom Metazoa; phylum Hemichordata; class Enteropneusta; family Spengelidae; genus Glandiceps; species Glandiceps talaboti. The sequence goes on along the minus strand of NC_135551.1, from coordinate 19,572,435 downwards.
CAAATAAATGTTTTCTCGCTATAATTCAAAATTGAGAAATATTCCCCTGAAATGTGACCCACATCAACCGACTTAAGGTAATTTTTGCACAATATCACAGTGGACAGGAGGAAAAATATGAATACTTTTAAGATCAATAAAGATGATACTAGTTGTGTGAATGAACTAGTATTTCATACCCAGTGCTTGTCTTTATTAGCTCCTATCTATCAGCTGATTCTCATAGAGTACACAGAAGGCGTTTAGTTAATTGCTCAGCCACTCTTCAACTCCTTCTGTAAAAAGTCGACTTGTAGCTTACAGTCTCAGACCATTAGTGGTCTGAGGTAGTAGGAAGATTGCTACAAGACGAATGTTTACAGAATGGATGGAAGTGTGACAGAGCATGTTTTTAGCTACTTATGTGTACAGTTAGTTGATAACAGCTAAAGACAAACATTAGGAATAGCTACACATAAAATGTATAGTATCATCATTATTGAACTTGAAAGTGGTCAAAAATATCTATATACATATCTTTGCATAGATTCTCCTTGCCACCTCTAATAAGATAGAGTCCACCTGCAACATGCACCCATGTAGGGAGATCAGAGTAGAACAGTGTTGGTCTGGGCAGTCGGTACGTAATCCTTATTACGTAAACGTTGTATTATGACATTAAAGATCAGCAGACAAAGCTGATTTAGTTGGGGTTTTTTACAGACAACACAAGATTGGAAGTTTGAGATGACCGTATATGGAAATGTAATGATCTTTTTGTACTGTTTATAGACCAATTATTTATGCAGAAGACTTAGTACTTTCATATCAAGTTCCTCAGCCTTTGGCTCAGTTCTTGTTTCCAGTAGGCCATGTTGAAGATTTGCGCCAAAATATAGTTTCTCCTGAGTACGGCTTATAGCAGATTAACAGTCTGCATTAGTATGGAAGTATAAACCGTATATTTCAATCGTATTAGTTTACGTGGCCTTTTCATATAAATGCCATGAACACAGGTATCAAATTATAGAAATGTGGAGTATACATATATACAAACGACAAACTATTCTGCCATGCAGAAACTCCTGTCAGTTAGCTAGATATAAGTTTGTCATTGAACTATGGATTCACTCAGTAAATTCAATTAAACCACTGAAATTCCAAAACTATAGAATTACCTTTTGAATTCATTTCGATCGTGGGTAGATGGTTTGTCGTCTTCTTAAAACCGATTTGTTTGCCGTCGTGGGCGGCATAAGGTGGTCATTATTATGCTTTGAATTGTACCGATATAATAAATACAGCTCTAAGAAATGACATTTCACATCTTGCAGATAACTAAAAGTCTGTCTATGATGCTTTATTAAATTTTATGTTAAAATTTGTTTCATCGGGAGTGAATCCTAAGCCGGCCAATCTATGGCTTGTAGCGTGGATCAACATCAACCCCCCACCCCCTCAACATTTCCCGTGAAGTTGTCCGTAAATTTGAACGTTATTCTCAATCCTACCGATGCTACGTCGCCCACTGACTATTCAATCTAGTGATAGTATGGGAATGCGCAAATTTTAACGTTTGAATACACTGAAGCAATTATACACAGATTCGTTTTCTCGCCTACAAGATTGCATCTATACATCATCTGAAAGGATACAAGACAGAAAGAATCGTTCCATTCAAAGAAGTAATCAATACAGAATGCGTGGTAATACGTTCAAATAATGATCATACTCCTTACGGACTAATTGACTGGGATTTAGGTGTTTTTAGAAGACCCTTCTCATCAGCTACACGTTGAATTCTACATTTAGGCGTATCACAAGGAGTGACAAACGTATCCCTTTACCACTACCCTAGCCTGAAACCCACATAGAATCTAGACTCCCCTCTGCCTTGCAGTAGCGTCCAACCATTGGATCTACATGATGCAACTCTTGCATTCTTGAATGTTTTCAAATATTCAAGATGGCCGCCAATATGGCTGCAGTAGGTTGTGTGTCTCTCTCTACACTAGCTATAATGATACTTTTAGTGATTATTAATGTGTATTTAAGGCCAATAAACTCACTGTAATAATTAACAATATTCGAGGTTCCACATCTCCATGCTTTCATTCATTTGATTTTCATCGTGGTCAGTGTGATACAGCATTGGAGAAATATTAATTTGCAATCGATACGTAAACTATTACTGAAGAAGGAAATATATACAACGAGCATTCCATTTCTTCCCTTATAAAGTACAATGCATACTGCAACCTCTATTTCCTCCCTGGTTTAATACTCATTCCGGTTTATAGTCAATTTTATTCCGCTGGTATTCAATTGGCTTAGTCATTGAATTCATATAATTGTACTGGCAAGAACTTGGGTATTAATATTGGATCCTTTATTGTATAGTATATACTTACATAGCTACATACATGACTACATACATTACAGGTATTACCTACATACATGCCCACATACCCATACACACACACCCCCACACACACATACATACATACATACATACATACATACATACATACATACACACACACATACATACATACATACATACATACATACATACACACACACACATACATACATACATACATACATACATACATACATACATACATACATACATACCCACATACATACATACCCACATACATATGCATACATATGCATGCACACACACACACACACACATACATACATACATACATACATACATACATACATACATACATACATACATACATACCCACATACATACATACCCACATACATATGCATACATATGCATGCACACACACACACACACACACACACACACACGCGCGCGCGCGCGCACGCACGCACGCACAGGCAGACATACATACATACATACATACATACATACATACATACATACATACATACATACATACATACATACATACATACATACATATATTTTATATAGGCTTACCAGATTTGTTAATCTGGACATATCAGGTTTTGGTTTCTGAGAGAGCACAGTAAAACAGTGAAAAGCTTTGCTTGCAGCAAGGCGGGAAAAATGGATTAAATATGATATCGAAAATGTCTTATTCAACTGAACAAGAGCGAAGGAAAAGTATCCAAATCACATTATAAGTATAAATGTCATCGTATACAGTACAGCAAATTACCGATTCATAATGATGTATGTTATTAACGTTTACATAGAGTGGTCTGTTATCATTCGGCGTTTGTTGATGATAGAAAACTGAAAATAAGACATTATCTGAGATGTTTTTGTAGTAAATCGATATCCTAATTAGAGTCATTCTGCTCCAAAGGAGCAAAGCCGAAATGTACTGCATATAGGGAAAAGTTAATTCCATCTGAACCCATTCATGTTCAAACCAGGCTCTGCCGACGCCAATGCTTCGTCTGCAAAAGGTAAATCATTCCTCGAGATAATGTGTATTGTCGGAAATTATGGAAACTTGGTAAAAAATATTTACAAGAACTAGAAAACAATTAGCAAAATATGAAATCGGTTCTTAGTCTTAATTTCATAAAACCTATGCCCCGGGTTATATCAAAATTCAACGACATGAATATTCATGACATAAGACCTCGCTGAAAGAAAAAATATTCTTTGAGTCCTAGAACAATAGAACTTTTAAACCATAGAGGGTGTACAATCTAATGTATTATGTTTTCATTTCTTTTCTATAACAACTTTATTAATCTCAAAATGTATGCCTACCTCCCCCACAATTTCATGAATATTTATGCAAATTATACAAGGTCAAAAGGCACTCCTAGGTGACACCGCGGGTCCAGTACGAAATTAACAATAAACCCATAGAATGAAAAGAGTTCGACTCATTTCCGTAATTGTTTGCGAATTGTAACCTGAATGATAAATCAACATAAAATCACTTTGTAGGACGTATTTCATATGAAAATGTCTTTGTTGACTACAGTGATGTTCCTTAGATCAAAACTAAATGAAATTTGGATATGACACAAAATTCAGAAAAATTCAAAAAGTGATTTAAAAATCGACAGATGTTGTTTCAGAGGATCGGGGATGTCCTTCTGGGGTTTATCCGTATTACATCAGTGAAGTATAGTATGTAAGAATATGATATCCTGCTTTCCATGGACGTGGTGATTATAGAGTCAATGATATAGAATATCATTAAAGAACTTAATTCCAAAACATTCACAACGTTGGTAAACATCTTCACCATATGTCTAATTCTTCCTCCTAGCAACCAGTAAAGTATTCCCAAAGTGAAATTCTCCCCTTCGAGTTGTTCGTGTTTACTTGATGGTTTGTTTCTTGACAATTTTGCATAGAGGTCTGCATTATGTAATGGGAGAGAAATGTGAATTATAAACTTAAGATGCTTGTTTTTTTACATGCAATGTGATGAGGCCATGCTAATCCCCTGTTCCTTCACTTTCGTTTTGTCTGAAGTGTTTTGAATACGAATATGACAACTTTGACAACTCATTATCAAAATAAACACAGGTTTAATTGAAGATTAAACACGTTTCTAAACTCATGTTGTCATTATTATTTTCACACCAAAGCTTGTTTATTTTAGATTGGGAATTACATTGTCGAATTTTTCTTGGAAAATCGATAACATTTACAAAGAAATTTAGATAGTCACATACTCCTATCACATATTTTTAGTAATAAGGATGTTAGCATTTTTGATATTTATCAAGGAATAATCAAGCGAGTACCTAAAGTCGTGGACTGTGGAATAAAAAGGGAAGCTATAATAGTTGATGCCGTCATTGAAATTATGATAGTTGATGACGTCATTGAAACTGAGATAGTTGATGACGTCATAGCATGCTAATTTAATTCATTGTATGAATTTGATTTGTTTTCCCAAGACCCCCTCCCCACGTACACACGAATTTGATTAACTTTCCGAGAAAATTGTTTTGGCAGTTCTGAGAGCCCTTGATAGGGAAACGGTACCAAATTACTTTGATAATGAAGGGCAAACGTCACTGAGTGTGTCAATTATATGGATTCCTTCATTTCCAATCTCATATTCATTGTACTGTATACTAGTATTTCAACGTTGTAATGTAATATGGTATGAAACCTTAGCTTCCTGCATGTTTTAGAACTTAGCGAACAACTTTACAGCGAGGCAACGACTCATTCAAATGCAATACGATTTCCGTGTCTGTCTGTCTGTCTGTCTGTCTGTCTGTCTGTCTGTCTGTGTGATAAAACACTGGCAAAGATTTACAATTTAGATTCAACTTTATTATGTTTAAAATATTTTGAACTTTTAAATGGTGGTGTATTAACCATTCAGTTATAATAAGACAAGACTCTATTTAAGTACGCGTAGTCAATCGCTTAAATTTAATGAAAAATCAACTTTTATGTAGACCAGGAAATGCTTTTACTGTATTACCTACGTGACATGCGCCAAAAAAGCCGTCAGAATGATATGGTATTTCTGCTATTTCACTTACGACGTATTACCCAAATATCTCATATTACCACGAGCTGGTGTTTATTACTTGTCTATAATGGAAAATGTGCCCAGTGAAAATGAGGTCAATGTGGGATTAATATGACGGTCTTTTGAATTACCCCAAATAATCAACTGCCAGATAAGCGACGGCTAGTGAACAAACATTGGTGCTATGGAAGTTAGCTAAGTAGCAACAAATTGCCGTCTGACTTTATAAAAAATCTTCCAAACATTGCTACATTTGATCATCTAGCGATACATACATACTACATGTTATCGTCTGGCAAGACAAGAATTGGAGTGTGATTGTTACATTTTAATCCACTGATATGTGTGAACATAGAATATTGTGTTACAACGTATATGATTGTGCAACTATTTGATAGTATAATTACTGACTTTGCGCAAAGAAAATGTTGAACCCTACCATAAAATGTAGCAATATTCAATAGTAAGATTTTGTTGTGTCGGACGACGATGTTTGTTTCTACTCAACTGTCTCTCCACCTCTTGAGATTGTTGTGAATTCATATCACTGTTTCCAGCTAATAAAGATCCTTAACTGAAATCAAATAAGAATATGTCTGTTGGTTTCGTCATTCCATAAAATACTTGCGTCATTTCCGGTACAAGGGAATAGCATTGATACTCTGAGAAGGGCTATGTCTATCTATGAATTATTAAATAATTCTCCATTAAAAATTATTGTCCGTCAAGTTATGAGAAGTTATCCTGCCTGTACGTAAGCATATTTTAGCGTCGCGCTCTCGTAAATCGTAAGATTTATCACCGTTGACGTTAACATTACAGTCAGTTACTACCAGCAACATCGCCTCAGTACCTAATTTAATATTGATACTCTTCTGAGTGTTAAGTGACACTTGGAAAATTCGATTTGAAAAAATATATTCACACGAGCACTTTTTATTTGTCAATTATCAATTACTAATTCTAAGTTTTAAAACAAATGA
>NC_135551.1:19561002-19563502 GCF_964340395.1 Glandiceps talaboti | reverse complement strand
ATTACAATGTATAGGCATGGCATTCAATGTAATTCATCTCTGACGACTAGTCATACATAGAAAGACGTCATTTAAACAATATTTCCAGATATCCAGGAAAAATATCTTTAGAATTTGTTCTTTGGAGATTTAATCAGAACACTTCTAGTATATCATATATAGCCTATTGAAATGAATGGACAGGTTCTTTCATAGAGCAAGAAATGGCTGTTACGGAGGTTTGATTTTTAGTAACGTGGAATGAAATATGTTTATTTAATGTCATCTTAATCTGCATATTTGTTTCCTGTCATGGATCTGTAATTTCTTTCCTCGAGGAAACTGTCAAAACATACTCAAATGTCAATGGAAACTTTTCGAGAAAGTACTTGTCACGCGACTTACAACAGTAGTTGTTTCCGCCTGGCATACGTGTAGGATAGTGTAGGCGGATACACGCACGTGGGAAAACCACTTCAAAGCTTTGAAATGTCCTCTTGAACAGTTGTGACTGAAGCGGGAGAATGAAAGAATTTCCCGCCTAAAGTATTTTGACGTCGAGTGTAATTTTAGCTTATCCAACCTTTCGTTTTGACATTTTTGTACATCCGTGCGATAATTATCATTCAGAACGATAACGTATTTGCTGATAACTATAAAATTTGTCAAAATTCTCATAAAAATGGAGGCCGCGTATGTTTCACAGTCGTCTGCTGCATGCGCTTTGAAGCACTGAATACCAACACCTTCACATTCTCTCGCTCTTCAACGCCATAAGGTTTCGTTTCATCAAACAGAAAACTCGAAAAAAAATAACCCTTCAAATACTTCAAATTAAATGTACACAACAAAAAGGTGTAATTGAGGTCTGTAAATACGCCATCTCGTACCATATGGAATATCGACGTTTTTTTCTTCTGTATCTTTAAAAAGACGTGTGTTTGCATATCGTTAGTGACGTCAACATATGTACCTACGTCACTACCATATTGTCTATTTTAGTCACTTTGTCGTTTACAAATAGATAGGTTGTGAATTTCGTTCACCCCAATTTATTCTCTAAATCAAATAGGCTTAGTGTAGACGTACGTGCGTAGACATTATTTTGCTTTCTAATTGTGACTTGATGCTGGTAGAAATCTATATATCGATAACACGTTGATCTTCAAATATTTTTTCTCACAACAGTCAAGTCGCTCCATTCCATATATTAAATGCTATATGAAGGTTTAATTTGTTTAATTCTATTTCGGGTCAATGATCAAATTAGGTATTTTTTCCCACGATTCACTTAGACGTGCTGACATACAATAATGTTATCATATAGGCGATCTATCTGTACTATCGTTCCATGCTATCGCATATTTTGTGATGAAACGATTTCAAGGGTAAATGATTATTCATTGACTCTTACAGGCATTTAATTCCAACAATCAGTTGGATAGTTAATCGCCACAATTTATATACTGCTGCCTTGATATATTTACAAGTAACACAAAAATGGTGAAACTATTTCCTTTTTTTAAAATCCACAACAATGGTATTATCAGAAAGAGCAAACACTGAAATTAAAAGCAACTAAAAACCTGTGAATAAAAGCCTGGAGCAAGAGTCAAGATGAAATCAATGTGTCTAATGATGATATAGACAGTGACGTTTTAACACACATGCATAGTTTAACTGTATTACCGTCCCATTTTTTCTCATTCGCTCTGATTTTATAATTATCACTCTTACAGAGTAAGTTTGTATTCGTTTTTTTCATACATTTGCCATTTTTTCCTAATTATAATAGTGACTTTTAGCAATTGCATTGCTTAACAGTCTCGATTACCGGTTTCCTTTTTTTCTCATTTCTCACTCTTTCATTGTGATGACACAGACAGAGAACGCTTGTAGTCGTTTTTTTCAGACATTTATCTCAGAGAATGAGAAAGTAGTTGATCTCATATGAAAATAACATGATTATGACAATTTCGCATTTTTTTAAAAAAAAGAAGAAGAAATCTTTCTATGTTTATTATAATAACACAGGAAAAATTACAATAAAAAGTCTGGGAAAAGAAAACGGGCTACTCCTCTATAAAACACATCAAGTAAAGACGATATAAAGATAACATTGCAGTTAGAGTCAAGTTTACCGTTTATCCAATGATTAGGTTTCAATTTTATTATATTTTATTCATCACGTTGATTTTCAAGAAATGGATTCTGTTTTTAATTTTTGAATATCCTGAAATGTCTGACTAGATCGTGTAGACCGATGTTGCCTATGAACTGCATGTACCTATAGTACACCGTAATGAAGTATTTAAACGAAGTTGGGATAGTTGTCTTTCTTATCTTCGTTAAAGATAAGAATGCACTCTATAAAGACTGCTTAATTGCATTATGTAGTGATAAACATTTACTATAGTTAGAATTAAAGTAAAAATAATTTATTGACGTCATCGCTTCGGGAAAAAAATCATTACGTCATTCATAAAATATTGGTGAATGAACGAATGTACGAACAAATGTA
>NC_135551.1:19528502-19556002 GCF_964340395.1 Glandiceps talaboti | reverse complement strand
GGAAAGTGTCTCTGACGTCATGTAATGTTTCCGTTCTGAATGATTAGCGATATTCTTAACACGGTAACTTAAATGACCTACAATCAAAAATATTTTTTATGGTTTACAAAATTATCCAAGTCATGTTTTGTTCAAAATATATACCATGTTAAACATAGATACATACATAGATGCGTACATACATACATACATACATACATACATACATACATACATACATACATACATACACACACACATACATACATACATACATACATACATACATACATACATACATACACACACACATACATACATACATACATACATACATACATACATACATACACACATACATACATACATACATACATACATACATACATACATACATACATACATACATTGATGAAAATGTTACTGTTTCTGACGAGAACAAGTGTACTTTATATCGAATAATTGTGCAAATTTCAAACCTCTGTATTATGTGAAAAACGTGTTGAATTTGTTAAACTTGACAGGTAATTTATAGTACTTGATAGTTCAATGGGATAATCGTTGAGCTATTTGTGTCGATGGAAAGATTGAGAGGGAAGCGAATGAGCAATTATCTGACATTGTTTATTTATAGAAGGCATGAGTACACGTAGAAACGTCTATCAAAATCGCCCGACCACTAGATGTATAAATAATTAAATTTGTTCACATAGCCAGCTTTAATTGCTTCCGTATCATTTGCTGTATTGCTGTGTTTTTATAAATTACTTCAAGATGATTTTTGTTTTATAACTGAAACAATCCTGCAAGTGCAAATATACAATTTACAATCGAATCTTTAGTTACTTTTGTTACCTGCCATTCCACGGTTTGTTAATGGACACATCATCAAAATCAAAATTCCCATTTGCAGCAAAAGCAGCATCACACTAAGTTATATGACGATTTCTACACACAGTTCTCAAACTAGTTAGAAATTCACGCAACAACAAAAATGCAAATTAATTCATTATTATGCAAAAACCTACTAATAGTCTGTTTATGATTAACGTTCAACAGTTTTACCCCGCCAAAGTTATGACTACCTCCATGGATCAATATACCTAAATAACTAATCTAAAATCCGTCCACACAAGACATTAATAGAGTAAAATCTCTACAGAACCGAAACCTAGATGTTGTAAAGATGTTGCTGCTCGAACAACATTCTATTCCTCGCCTTTCTTCAGCCGTTTTGATAGCCACTGTCATTAAATGTTTGTACGAATGTTATCTAAATTCTGTATGCGTGTGAGTGTTTTTTTGTGGTGATAATTACGGAAATACGCACTTTATTTATATATAGGATAATCCGTGTTTCTTGAATAATACGAAACGATTGGCTATTAACCTTCTAAGCTTCCGGTCGAATGAACTTTTCTTGTGTTTGTGAAATGAATTCGACATTTGTATAGGCCAGTTGACGACAAGCTATTTCCCGCCGAACTGTAGTTGACGACAAGCTATTTCCCGCCAAGCTATGTGCAGTGAATTCTTTTGTTCGTCGAATTATGACCATTTTCCCTTGAAAACTTTAATGTTGTGAAAACAAGATCGCGACTGAAATGAAGCATGTTGTACTATTTTAGTACTTAATTCTTGGAAAGCAGGACGTAGCTGTTGATAAAACAAACTGTTATTCTATTGGCAAGCAATCGTTATGTGGGTGATTATATTAGGTGACATTTAATATAGACAAAGAAATGGGTGAAGGTGAAATGGTAAAATGATTCATGAACGGACGGCCGGACGGACAGATGGATGGATGGATGGATGGATGGATGGATGGCCAGAAAGAAAGAAAAAAAGAGACAGAGACAGAGACAGAGACAGAGACAGAGACAGAGACAGAGACAGAGAAAGAGAAAGAAATAAAGACAGACAGACAGACAGACAGACAGACAGACAGACGGACGGACGGACGGACAGACAGACAGCCAGACACAGACAGACAGACAGACAGACAGACAGACAGACAGACAGACAGACAGACAGACAGACAGACAGACATAGACAGTGACAGAGAGAGACAGATGGGTGGGTAAGCTGGAAGGAATGTAGGTAGGTAGGAAGCTGGGCAGGTGCGAAGGAAGGAAGGTAGGAAGAAATAAAGAAAAAAGGAAAGAAAGAAGGAAGGAAGGAAGGAAAGGAGGGATGGAAGGGAAGGGAAAGTTATATAGGTAGGTAGGTAGGTAGGTAGGTAGAAAGTGGATAGGTAGCACTATACGTCTGGAGAAAGTGAGAGGTACATGCGGTCAACAATTAGCAATTCTTTTACGAAATATTGGCAGGGTTTAGTTGATGTTCGTTGCTTTTGACTGACACCTGTCAATATTAGACCGTGTCTTTAACTTCTTCCAACAAACAAAACACTTGCAACACAGTGACTGCTAACTTCCTACAAAGAAAAACTATTTTCTCGACCATTTAAATATCTTTTCTTGTTCGTCTGTCAGTTCTAAATCGGGTAACACTCCTCAAGGTGGTTGATGGACGCAACTTGTTTTTTTTTAACACGGCAGTGACGCAGAATGAAATATAATTTGATGGACACAACATGTCGAGAGTATTGATGAAACTGTTAACGAGATTACAGGAATTATCTGCCTACGCAGACAACATACATAATTAGTGTTCTGGCCATCACTAGAATACTGTATTGATTTGAACCCCATTGTTAAATCGTTTCGTGACTTTTTTCTTTGCAGTTTCTGACACACTGGATGAATTTCAATTGTTGGTGATTTTCAAATATCTCGCTTACACAAGCTTGGTTAATTTACACCAAGAATGATAAGTCGTCGGAGATGTCAGCTTTGATATCAAGGTACTAGTACTTGTATTTTCATTGGGTTCACAGATGTCCTACATGTATATTTGTAATTTTTCGGTTACAATACGCCGTGACATTTTACACTATCGGTCACTGGTCTTCTTAATGCAAATCAAGAAAAGCAAGTCAGCAGATTTCTCTCCTCTATCATGTGTTTTTTTTTCTTTCAAAATGTCATGCGCGGTTTAATTTATCTTGGAAACATTCTTATAAGTACATCGAAATGATTCACACCTTCACAGCTAGACATGGTATGACCTTTGTTGGTACCTACGATGCCAGAAATGTGTGAAAATAATTCTTTCAAAAAATTATTGTCATAGTAGCATGTTTTACAACAAAATTTCTGACGCTATTTCAACGATAAGGACTATTTGTTACGTGCCAAACCAGAATAAAGTTGTCGCATACCAAAAAGTTACAGAAAAACGAAATTTTGTACCCCAATAATTTTGGAGGGAACGTGCCCGGCACTACTGTAACACAGATATCGAAATCTGAATGACAAACATTCTATCTATCTTCAATAAGGGTTTCCATATTATGTAAATATTTAAATTTAGCACGGATATTTACGCAAATAGAATAATTACAATTACTATAAGAGAAAGCCTAAGGATGGATTTTAATGTTTAGAGAGTGCCCATATTCTATGATCGATACTAATCCTTCTCCGGCTTGCATTCTATCGTCCTGTTTCTTGACATCGTATATCAGGAAAAAAAGTGAGGCTTGGAGTTTGTGCCTTCACTTGAAGTATGAAGAAAAGCAAACAGCGCCTTCTCTTTATTAGCGCTTGGTTATGCAAATTTTGCTAATTATGATTTTACGGTATGGTGCATTTTTTCTTTTCCCCCCTCCCCCATCCCGTCCCTGTTTTTAATCAAATGCACAAACAATCGATCTACTTCTTACTTCTTTTCACACAACTGTGAACGTTCACGTAAAGCACATTCCGAATCGCGTGACAAGGAAATTCGGCCAAGTAAAGTAAATCGATTGCTCAATTGATTCGAGACTGAAACAAGATGAAAGTATCACGCATGCGTAAATTCCAGCGTTTTTCCCCGTCATTCAACTAGGTTCAAATGAGTTGTGTAATTCCGTTTTCCCCAATAGTACCTTGGAAATTTTGTAAACTTGCATAAGTTCATGACACGCGCCAGTCGCGAATACTTGTACTAAAATAAATCAATTGTATTTCCTTAGAAGTACCATCATCATGGTAGCCGCAAAGTTCTCACAAGCGAAGGCGCAATGAGGTGTGGTTTTACAGCGATAGTTTGTGGGTACTGTACACAAGTCTTAGGCATAGAACGACACAATATTTTTGTGAATTCATAGAGGAGACATATTGTGAGTTTAATAAAAGCTTACGGTTAGAAGCTTATCGCTCTCCATAAAGTATGAATTTAATTTGTCACGTGGGCACATAACGAAACCACCTGTCAGCTCACGTGAAGGAATATATGCAGTATTTTTTGAGTCCAATGTGTTGATATGATGTACCATGTGTTTGTTGCGTCCAGTGTGTTGACGTACCATGTGTTTGAAATTCCCAGCACATCGACAGAAGTGGTTTCATTACGGTGTCACACAGTGTGCTCCTGTCGTGTAACTACACGCTTGCAGTAGGAGTATTAAAAATTCATTAGGGCAATCATGCGGAACACGCCGGCAGCTAAAATTTAACAAAATTGACAGCCATGTCTGATATTTACAATAACAACAAAGACGTGGGAGGACTATGGATCAGTATACAAAATAAATGCCATGGTTTTTTTTTTTTTACCTCTGTTCACTTTGTTTTCCAAAATGATTTTACCCCGTGTTTTCTTTTTTTTCAAATGGGCAATTACTGTATTTCTCTTTTAAAACGTAGTACGTAATAGATACACACATGACTCAGCAAAATGCTACTTCTTTCATGGAAAGGGAACAAGCTTTCCTTCTAAGCTATCAAAATAAAGAATGAATACATAATTAAAAGACCATGAGCATTATCCCTTAGGAGGTGCGTGAAGCAACAACGTTCGACTTCTTTTGAACCGTCTTCTACAATTACCGTTCTTATTGATAAACCATGGTTACCACCATATTTGTCTTATTACGTATTATAAAGAAATCGCCTACTTACAGGAACGGAGCAGTGAGAACCGTCTTGTCTTTTCTCTCACGTTTGAATATGATGCATGATGTGAATACTATATGTTATTGAATTATCTTATAGTCAGTTTTACTTTGTCATAATTACATCTTTCCTTTTTAGAAGATTGAAATTTAGTATTTTTCTAAGTTACTACAAGCACGGGTGTAACCTTGAAGGGAACATATGAAACTTATACCAGTTTATAGACTATATATAGTGGTCTGAATGTGAAGGGATATTGAGGGGAATGCCTGCTGCTTTTCTGTTCATTCGCTCGTCCGTGTACGAGTGTACATCCATGTCTCTGCCATATATAGTTTCGGATTTCACTCAAACTTGGTGCAATGGTGGGATGCATAGAAGCATGTCATTGTTTACCTTGTTATTATGAAATCGTTGAAAAAGGAGCAAAGACCCACATGTAATGCTGAGGCCAGTTGCGCCTATAGAGAGGTCGCGCGGTGCAGGATTGGTACCCACGTACGCTTTGAAAAGACGAGGGCGGACGACCTAACACGTGGATGGCATCATCAGAGTCATATGCTCATAAAACAGAAGGTTACATTGTAAGTGAAAGGGAAACATGTGAGGGTGATTTTTATATTAGCTGCGTTTCTTTATCCGTGGAGGGGGGAGGGGCCAGAAAAGCCATTTAACCTAAAACACAAAAGAACTACACATGGAATTTTTTATGCAAATTTAAGGCATAAAAAATAATGACGTCACATTCGTCAATACAGCTACACATCAATCATCGACAAAACATCCATCCAACCCAAATTCAAAATGTAAATGTTCTCAGCAGTAAAGTTGTTGTTGTTGTTGTTGTTGTTGTTGTTGTTGTTGTTGTTGTATACCTTACTAACCATCTGAAGGTACCCTCTGTTGTGTAACAGGGTTCATTCATTGTCAAATTGTTACACAACACAGACGTGTTAGTCGCACTTAACACCCAGTAATATATCTATACGCCATTACTGTGTAGACCATTTTGAGGAGTAGAATTTCACCAGCCACCTTCACAAGTAGGCGTTCCTCCTCGGGCGTTCTTGAATCTCATAAAGGTTAAGCCTGTATTACGTTTACACTTAGTCTTACAGCTAGACTCCTCGGGCTATTCTGCTCACTCTGAAGGCGACCGAATTTTGCTATAGTGAAGGTGATAGCCCGAATGGTGTGTTCCACCCAAATATATATCAGAAGAAAGCCCGAGGTCTAGCAGCCAGACTAGTTTACACTCAGCATGAGAAGTTAATCCGGCTTACACGTGTTCAGTTCAACCTGGTTTATTTACGGATTACATTTTGCATTCGTCTTCACGAGAAAATTAAACTTGGGTGGGGGTGGATGGGGATAGGAATGGGAGGTTTAATGGCAATGTTAACCGGACTTTCGACATACTACATGTATAACCATATGCTACCAGCAAAATACATTGAAGGGGAAATACCCCCCCCCCCCCTCGCGCATATTTTTATTCTGACAACCAGCAGTGCAATGTTTTTGGCGGTGGTCTGAGAATCGTAGCATACCCCGTACAACACCTGCACGTGGTCTTATTCAATTGGATATGCAATTGTACACCTAGCCCTCATTCATACAGCAGTACATACGACGATAAGATGAAAACATCTGAATTGTGATTCCATAATTTATCGCTACAACAGAAGTTGAGAATGTATACCTGCAGCAACACAAAGGGGAAGAACTTAAAGGGTTGATTTTAAATCCTGGGTCATAGGCGATGTATGAGTTCTTTAGTGAACATGTTACGCGGTCAAAATCATCTTAATTCGACTTCTATTTCTATGCAGAGTATGCCTTTAAATTTAAGGGGCACTACAGAAAATACAGTATCTTTGGTAAATTATCAGTTCTGGAGAGTTATTTCATGGTTATTGCAGATAGCAGAACATACATATGGTTTTAACTACCTTCAAATAAACCAATCATCGATATTTGTGTTCGTTTTTTTTTTTGCATACCAATGTCTGCTGTTTCCCATGAGACAATGCGCGCGTAGGACCTATCATTGAGAAACAAGTTTCAACTCGGTTTTTCTTTGCGATAACTTAAGTGATGTAAAATCATGAAATGACTGCAGAATCCAAAGCTTACAAAAATATATCATTTCCTAAAGTGGCTTTCCAGAAAAATAAGCCAAGAATAAACTTCGTTTTACGCCAGGCTCACAACTTCCCGTGAACACGTAGAAAGGTACAGGCTAGGGATTTAAACACACTCTCTCAAAAAAGGGTCAGCCTAATTTTTCAGAGTCCACTAATATATGCCATAAGTCACGGGACGGAGTCAAGACGTTTTACGTTTACACAAACACCAAACACTAATAGGGAACTTGCAAGCGTGACTGAGCATGCTCAGACGCAAAGGACGATGGGATTTTCTGTGGTTATCTTAATACCTAATTTGTCGCTACCGATAAAATAAACCTCCCACATTGCTCAGGGTGACTATGAATTGATCATGTGTGGTTAAAAACAATGTAACATTATTGTTTACAATACTATTTGATTAGTATTTATTATCACATTTCCCATGATGCAACATTCAACATGGCGGGTTTGCAAGTTCCCTATTCTCGCAAGCCAGAGCTCATATTTCTGCTAAAGCAACGACTTGGCAACCTCTTGGCGGTGCATCTTGGACGGTGCCATTCAATAGGTTGTGGATGCGGTGTTGGAGACAGGAAGTATTGCTGCTAGATGTTCGGACTTTCTTTCGATACTATAAGCGAACGAAGCTCGCAGTGAGGGCTTGCCCGAACACTTGGATGTTCCATCTAGTATTTTATTAAGGTAAGTGGTAGATAATTAAGGTAAGTGATAAATAAAATAGTATTTTATTAAGTAAGTGATAAATAAATAGTATTTTATTAAGGTAAGTGATAAAAGGTAAGTGATAGATAATTAGTATTTTATTAAGGTAAGTGGTAGATAAATAGTTCTTTATTATGGTAAGTGGTGGATAATTAAGGTAAGTGATAAAAAAAATAGTATTTTATTGAGGTAAGTGATAGATAATTAAGGTAAGTGATAAATAAATAGTATTTTATTAAGGTAAGTGATAGATAAATAGTATTTTATTAAGGTAAGTGGTAGACAAATCCAACCCAACCCATACAGTGTGTTTGAAACGTCGCGGTATATATAGGTGCATATCATGACAACATGTACATTGATATTAAGTAGGTGACTGTCTTGAATTAGCTCTAATAAGTTAAAAAACAACTCTATATTGACGTCACGTAAAGACTCGTACATGGTCATCCGGTGTCTCCGCGATGTCATGGGGATATTCGTGACATTTACACACATAGATGTAAACATCAAAATATTGTAAACTATACCTCACTAATCTGTCTCTTATTCTCTGTGTTATCTTATCTGGCACTTTCTTTCACCTAGTCTCTCTCTCTCTCTCTGTCTCTCTCTCTCTCTGTCTCTCTCTCTCTCTCTCTCTCTCTCTCTCTCTCTCCGTATCTGTCTCTATGTCTCTGTCGCTGTCTGTCTCTGTCTCTGTCTCTGTGTCTCTCTGCGTCTCTGTCTCACTCTGTATCTCTTCAAATCTGTGTCTCTGTCTGTCTGTCTGTCTGTCTGTCTGTCTGTCTGTCTGTCTGTCTCTTTCTCTCTCTCTCTCTCTCTCTCTCTCTCTCTCTCTCTCTCTCTTCATATATTGAGACTTAGAAATAACTTCAGTACCTAATTTACAGAACATGAAAGTGATAAAGGATACATCCCAGGATACATGTATATGACTTGTACATAAATATTTTCGAATGTCTGCAATTAAATTTGCCTTCGTAGAAGTACCTTAAAACTACACAGAAAGCGAGGTAGCCATTACTTGTTATCTAAAAATTTAACGATCTAAAAATGTTTCAATTAAAATGTACTCATGAGTACTAGAAGAGAAATAACTAACCGTTGGACCAAAGGTGCACGGCGTTGTAATGCTGTTGGCGTAGTCGATATAACGATTTGTCATATACGTGCCCCACCTCTACAGCATGAAGTGTAAACTCTCTCTCGGGGCATATGTTGCCATAGAAACTATTACAACCATGTCCTTAATACTGATTTGTTCTTTCCTGTCACTCCTGGCATTCTAAAAACAAAATGCGATAATCAGTCTGTGTTGAGAGTTCTGCATTAATACATATATCAAGCAAATTGGCCAGCTGAGAACGTTGAATAAATCTTACACTGACATGACATCACCGTGGGTGTGTGTCGGGTTACAAGATTGATACCTCCACACACAACTATGTTCACTAACACACATCCTTCATGTATATATGTATGTATGTATGTATGTATGTATGTATGTATGTATGTATGTATGTATGTATGTATACATTGTTTTTATGCAGTCAGACAGACGGACGGACGGACCGACAGACAGACAGACAGACAGACAGACAGACAGACAGACAGACAGACAGACAGACAGACAGACGGACGGACGGACAGAAAGTCGTGGCCGATGACACAGTAGTTATACATAAGAAAATGGCAAGAAATGACATATTTCCCAGTACTTATATGTGTATATATATCACCGTGTTGCTATAATATTCATTCATTTTGTTGCAATTTTCATCACACGCACGCGCGCGCAAATACACACACACACACACACAGAATATTAACCAGTCATCAACCATAAACTGTGGTGTGTTTACCACGTTTCTTATATACAAGGTTTCTAATTTTCAAAGCTATGTTTAATAACCCAACCACAAAAAAAAAACGTTTGCTGTGTAGTTTTAAAGTGTATCTTTTTTAAATACTCGTCATCGAATGTGAGATAAATAACAGAACAGAGAATATTTCAATGATACAGTGCGTGACAGCGAAATGAATACAATCGCCGACTCTCGCTTTTCCACCTTGCTCATCACAAGATCGTTCTTATCGCCATCTGTATTCAACCCCTTGTCAATTCCTCCGCATATTAACATACCTTCACAACACCTAATGTCGCCAAGAAGATTTCATTTATTTTACTGCGTAAGACCATCTCGCGGGCATATGCTGCTGACGCTAATGTTGTCATGACAGACGACTGGTTGTCATAGCAACCACGCGTCAGCGCAATCCTCCTGATTTCCCTCACAGTGTTAGGGAGTCCATACTTAGTACGAATACAGGCTTATTCAGCAAATACGATACAACGTTCAAAGCGTAAACAACGTGTCTCGAAAACGGCTAAGATAGAAGAACCACATCTTTACGACGAAGACAAATATTTGAAAGCAGGTTTCCATGCGAGTGTACGTGATTCTGTCGAAAGAAACGGTAGGTGAATCATTGTTTTTTTAAATATATATATTCAATATTTTTTCTACACCGTTTTTGGGTGTGACGTTAGTCAGTTTTATTTGTTGGATTTGGGTTTATAATGGCACAGATTGCTCATTGCAAACAGGTGATTGATATTTGCACGCAGGCAAAACTGTTTTGACATGTTACTAATAATAATAAAAAAAGGAAAAGAAAAAATATGTCCTTGATGTAAGTTTAATATACTCATTCCGGGAAATGTCCTGAGGGAATAATTACTCGGTTCTATATTTTTAAAATCTTAATTTCGGTCATTAAAAATTCTTTAGATGGGATGAGGAAATAATCGAGTGGTTATTTTCAATTACGTAAGTCTGTCTATTTACGACAACTTTATCAATAATGCAAATGACCTGGAAAACTTGTTCGTTCCCACCCGGAAAGTGTATTACTTTTGATGTTGCAATAACAGTTGGGTGATTGCGACACACGCATAACATTATTGTGTTTTCCTCCTACAGAGAATGTAATATATTCTGGACTCTCCTATTCCCTCTGTCAGTCCAGTCTACAGCCCGAAGGAAGCAACAGCGTGCCAAGAGCTTGAACGAAATCGACAGCGAAAACAAATATCTACATATCTATAGAACTTAAAGTCTTGTACATTTCAACACAAATATTCGTGTGTGTTCATTTCGTCTAAGGTACTGCGAGAAATTCGGTATCTCTGAATTTCAAGATAGAGTTGTGAATTAACGTTTACTGCCCGTGAACTGATAGTGATACCCCAGTGAAACGTAATCAATTAATGTGCATCTAACGCAAAGAAGGGAATATATTACCACTACACTACGCTCGCGATCGACAATACAGAAGTTAAGTGTCGGGTGGAGGAACTCAATCAACCCGCTACAACCGTAGCAACTTAATCAACATTATTTTCAGGTAAGGTATCAATTGACTTGTTTGCAGCATATTTTATTCAACTATTGTAACAAAAACGCAATGTTCACTGACGATGTGTTCATAAGTGACAGTCCATATAAAAGTTTTTTATTCTATTTGGGGTGCCTTTTTTATATACTTTTTTTGTGTGTGTGTGAAATTTCGTTTGACTTAATTCTCGACAAAAAAAATTGAAGTTGATGTGTTGAGTAGCGTTAATACGGTAAAAAGGGGTGCTATAAAGTGATAGACTACGTATTTGGAAATTCCCGCGAAAGTACAATGGTTGCAGTGATAAATAAATGACGAATACGGAGAGTACACAGTTACGATTGTGTAATTCTGTAGGTAGGACGAAAACAAGAGTCGTGGGATCAAATAAGAAACTATGTCGAAACCTACAATATTGCGAAATACCACGGTGTTAACGTTCTCATCACTCACGGGTTTCATAGCAACTGTTAGCGGAAACAGACTTAAAATGTCTTTGTAATTGAAATCGTACAAATATTTCAACAAGCGGTTTTTTTTTAAGTTTTCATTCTTCGAGTTCAATTAATTGCATAATTTCTTAACAGAAAAGAACTTTGTTAAAGGTGTGTTGAGTCTCAACCTACCAAAGTGATCTGAAGTTTAGTCAAAGTCCCCCGATCTGAGGGTTTAGTTAAAGTCGGTGTATGTATGCAGCCCATTTATCGACAGTTTTGACACATTGATTTTTTATAAAAACATGAAATTTTATTAGACCTAAAAAAAAAAAAATACCAAAATTTGTATCACCACAGAATAACTTTATATATCTTCACCATTTTCAATTCTGGTTCTCCATGTTGGTTTTGACGCATCATATATATACACCGTCTCAGCGTTTTACGAATTGAAACCGAACAAAATCAATGTGTCAAGTCAGTCGTGTAGTCGTAAATGTTGCTTGCATACCTGCAATGATATACATGTACGGCTATCCAACCTAGTATTCTGGATATAAAATTAAATTCGTCGCTTTCACACGTAAATCAAATGTTATTGGATGACCATCACAGCCGCCGTATCCAGATCACATAATTTATACAAATTGTCTTAGACGTCAACACTGCTTAAACTATAGGAGCGGGTGAGATCTTTTGGAATCAATTGGCTTTACAAAAAAAAAATCAGTATAAAAAAAAATAGCCAGTACAGGGTAGGGATCAGTCGATTTTAAAACATGCTCTTCAATATGTGTGAATAAGCTTCATGTAAATATACGCTGTAGCAGCTGTGCAGTGAATAATAAAAAGACTATTTTTTTACCTTCCGATATGACAATGACATAGATCGGTACCGTC
This sequence comes from Glandiceps talaboti, assembly GCF_964340395.1. NCBI lineage: Eukaryota > Metazoa > Hemichordata > Enteropneusta > Spengelidae > Glandiceps > Glandiceps talaboti. The sequence goes on along the minus strand of NC_135551.1, from coordinate 19,543,426 downwards.
AATATGTCTCTCTCTGTGTGTGTAAAGAACATCCCGTCTAAATAGCGTGCTTTATAAAATAGTGCCACTTATTCATTTTGGTCTTTCCAATTTTTGTTTTCTTTTATTATCTTCCCGTTTTGTGACCAAAGATTGAACCCATTTAGCCCGAGTTTGAACCCGTGAGTTTGGACTGTACCTACTTCCCCAATCCCATTTTCCCCGCGTCTTTCTTCCGGTTGAGAATTTATGTTCACAGAGCAATTCTAGAATGTTGACTCCATTGTGAATGTCTCATGATGAATATTTGTTTCCTCACTAAAAAAAATGGTACATGTGGTTAGCGTAGAATTTTGGCTGAAATACTGATGCCAATACATCGTGAGTGAATCGTGTTATGGGTGTATTATTCTCCCCTAATACATCCGTGATCCTATTTCTAGCGGGGTATGAGTGCAAGAACTGTCGAGGCAAAATTAATGTATTTAACGTTCTACAATTTTCATAAAATGCGACAATTAATGAACATAAAAGCTGTCACAGAATAATGAGAAGCACAAAGATAGCCTGTCGTTTTCAGATTACAAGCCGTCAGCTTGCCATGGTCCCACCTGATTACAACTGTCATGTCATGCCGATATTTACACGGATGAACGTAACTTCTCGTCCTTTATAATACGTCATTTACGGAAGTCATTATCCCACTCGTGAACGAGATTGGCAGTTGTGCACATAAAGCCATGTTTGATGACATTGTATACGGGGAAATAGCCCAATGACGCAATTTACATGTAGACGAACACGTTCAGCAGTAATGTCTGTGTACATATATCAAAGGACAATTTTACTGCTTCTTATCCAGTAGATGTGTATATACACGGTAATTAACCTTCCAGAAACAGACACCGACAGACAGGCACAGACGCACAGCCACAGACACAGACACAGACACAGACACAGACACAGACACAGACACAGACACAGACACAGACACAGACACAGACACAAAGACACACAGGCAGGCAAACAGACAGACAGACAGACAGACAGACAGACAGACAGACAGACAGACAGACAGCGATACAGACATATATATTTAATTTCAGTTAGATAAAGGTGTCTAAGGTGTCTCAGTGAGAACAGTGCTGAATACCAAATTTGTAGCAGATATATATATATATATAAGGAGAGGATATGGTGATGGTTATATTGTCAATTGAAAACGATCCTGTGGTTGTTTGTTTGAATCATTTCCACGGTTTGAATGCTTGAATGGCAAAATCAAATGAGAAGTTGACTTTGTTGAGAACTTGTACTGAAGACACGTCTTTCAGTATATCTGTGTAACAGCGCCATCAAAGGTATACCCCTAGCCGGAAGAGGCACTATAAATGCCAATTGCTTTCCCCCTTAATCACTTTGGACGTTTCTATGTCATCGCATCCTAAATGTTTACTTTCAAAAGTACTAACTTGTATGTCTTTACCGAGTAAATACTGTCGACTTTGTGAAAGCTATCATTCGAATGAAGCCATGTCCCAATCTCTCGTGTGTTCTGAGTATTTCAGTATAAAGATGAACACAGGTTTAAAAATTGCAATATCACCGCGTTCAAATACAAAGATCGAAAACGTTCGCTTATAAAAAAAGAAAAAAAAAGAAGAAAGTTATGCCTGGCTCAAAGTTTACAAACGTTATAACATATACAAACAGTTCAAAGCTCAATGCTAAAAAACTTTGAATTGCCTGTGTGTTATAACCTTACTTTTGTCAATCGTTTGATTTTAATAGCAAGCTGATGAACATTTTTGGTCATATCGTATATATGTATGTATGAACAACTAAAAAACCCGTAATTTAACCCATCGTCGTAAACCACAGCCTCATTTACGGCACCGTGCAAGACGCACCTTCAAAGTGTTTTTCCCCGATGTATCATAGAACAAAAATAAGCTCGGGTTTGCGAGAATGATATCACCGCTTTCAAACACCAAGCTCGAAAACGTTCTCAAATAATAATAATAATAAAAAAAAAAAAAAAGTCGCGTCTGGTCTATTATGCAGGAGAATAATTGTCAAAATTGAGTTGAGAGCAGACTTCTTTATACCGCCATAATAAACCAATTCAATACATGTAACAGAGGACCCACTATCTAATCCCCATCCTAATCGAAATCGTTTATTATTTATATTTCGATACAAGTCGAGATCCTTTCCGTCAGATAGGTTCATGTTTATTTTAACTCCAGAGATTCAGAACAGTCTAGATTGCTTGAAACTGCACACTAAATTGTACAGTAGACATCAATTGATTATCTGTCTTGTTCAACTGCAAACTGTCTTATACAATGAAAATCACACGACCTGAAACAAAACGTCGCCTGGCTGGACAAAATCTTACTAACACTAGTACTTAATTGTGTTACATTTTATCATCTGGCTCAACAAACGTCTTTGTAACATTGCTACATTGTATCACCTCGCTCGATACATATCTCTGTTGGTAAGGTTTTTGTTGAACCAGACGATAAAATGTAGCAATATTTATAGTAAGATTTTTGCTTTGCCAGTTGACGACTTGTTTCAGGCCTCGTTATTTTCATTGTATATTATCAATGATGTGCGTGCTAAAAATAATAATGTGTGGGTTTTTAAAAGCAAATATCGTTTTCTTGGGAAAGGGAATTATTTACAGAAATTTAACAACTGACGCAATTTTGTTGAATAGTGGGGGCTAACAACAGGATTAAAATTGCACGATGAAGCTTCGTTATGGACAGTCTGATGGAGATGGCTGGGGTGCGTGTGTGTGGTGGTGGTGGGTGGGTGGGGTGAGGTGGGGGTTTGCTGCAGTAAAGTAAGTGCAGAATGGTCACTGCGTCGACATCAACTGTGATGATGATGAGATTCGTGTCAGACACATATTTATCCATATAAATTAGCTAGTTCTGTACACCATACAGGTGATTGACATCGAGAAGTACATTCAATTGGTTCTTGAAACAACCAAATCATGACAAATTTAGTCGTGAAATTATTTTGATGAATTTAACGAATACGTATAGATGTGGTGATCGTTACTCAGAAATTTGCGGAATGTACATTTGACACTTCAAAATCAGTGTTATTACGTAGGTGTCACTCATCGACTAATCGCACTCGCTGCCCACGTGCAACTAATGTAATGGCAAGGCATATACCTTTGAGAGATTGCGCCTTTCCCGCTCACCTGATGACGCAAAGGACGGCATAAAATGAATTTGTAGGGCGATGGACGTAGCCTCAGTGGGCTTATTTACAGTTGGAATATACGTATTTTCGCCAAAGGCTATTGCAAGTCTAATTTGAATCCGACAGACTGTAGATCGAGGGGGCAATAAGAATTGATTTTTTAGTTTACCCACCCGAGATCTAAATTTTACCCGTAGTTAAGTTTTAACAGCTGTGAATTTTTTTGACGAAAATTTTGAAGTATTTCGAAGTAGTTTAAATGCTTACCCTTAACACGATAAACATATGCTACTAACTCGGTCTAGTCGTGCGTTAACAAATCTGGGGAATGGATTATATATTCTATATTCATTTTTGAAATACAAACAAATCGTTTTGGAAAGGAAATATGTCAAATTTTCGACTCGAATATTACGAGATTGAAAGCAGAAAATTAGTTTTCTTGATAAGAACGTTAACAGTGCTTTATACCCCAGGCTAACCAGTCATGCAGTCTACTACACGTATGCCACAGATTCTCCTTAGATGAACATTCTAAGACCATGTGTCGGTCACGTGATCGCATATGCAGTTGATTGTATGCGCATGAATAATTTGTTATATGGCAAAGCATTGGGTATTTTCCCGTCTGGGATTGTACTGAGGTAATTCAACTGTTAGCTCGTATTGCACAACTGTTGTATATAATCTCAAGTACAGGAAACGTGAAGGACAGTGATCTAACATCAGACTAACAAACATGTCTTGTCTACAACAATTTGTAGTGCAATTGCGCCTTCAAATACTGTCAACAATTTGGGTTAATGTCATTATCGTCGTTTTGTGAAAACTATACATGAAACTACTGATGAAATAAATAGATGGATGGATGGATGGATGGATAGAGAGAGAGAGGTAGAGAGAGAGGGAGAGAGACACACAGAGAGAGACAGAGACAGAGAGAGAGAGAGAGAGAGAGAGAGAGAGAGAGAGAGAGAGAGAGAGAGAGAGAGAGAGAGAGAGAGAGAGAGAGAGAGAGAGATTCATTGAAATATTTATACAGTATTTGCATTTATTTGATATTTAAAAAATAGCCGGGGTGGGGGATGAATGCTATAGTTTGGTTATAATTAATTTGTGTATTGTTTGTTTGTTTGTTTGTTTGCTTGCTTGCTTGTTTGTTAGTTTGTTAGTTTGCTAGATCATAATGACGAAATTCTTTCTCGCAATACAGTATGAACTCATCAGATGCAGTCGATAACGTGGAGAGTAGAGTACTGGCCATCACCTGTAATGCGTCGTTATGTTAGAAACGTTAGACACGCCAGTTAAATGACCACATTACCATATATTTCCCATCGGAGCTCTCCTTAGAAGAGATTGTATACAGATAAAATTCAAAAAAGTCAATATGGCCGATTGAGGTGAATTAACACGTATTGCGGTGGCTTGTTAGTGTCATTGGGTGATTTTGAATTTCCGACGTTTTCACCTGTGAATTTTTCAGTTGATTGTTAAAATCCTAAACTGAAAATGTGGAAAATACAAAAAATAAAGAAAATGTCAGAAATTCAAAATCGTCCAACTAACCTAGCGTAGTGTCTAATGATTTACATACATACATACGTACGTACGTACATACATACATACATACATACATACATACATACATGCATACATACATACTAGTACATACATACATACATACATACATACATACATACATACATACATACATACGTCTGAGAGAGAGAGAGAGAGAGAGAGAGAGAGAGAGAGAGAGAGAGAGAGAGAGAGAGAGAGAGAGAGAGAGAGAGAGAGAGAGAGAGAGAGAGAGAGAGAGAGAGAGAGAGAGAGAGAGAGAGAGTGGGGAGGAGGGAGGGAGGGAGAGAGGGACAGGCAGGCAGGCAGGCAGGCAGGCAGACAATATCAATTCCGTTCACTATTCAGTAAACTATATTTCTAAACCTAATCTTTGTGATCCAGTGTCAGATCTCGCAGCATTTATCGTTAATCTTTAAAATCACGGAATCTAACTACCGACAGAGAAATTTGATAAGGTGAAGTTAGTACTTGTGGGGGCGCTCATCATAGACGTGATGATATCTCACATTGTCAGATTCAGTTAGTGTGTGCATTCATATATCTTGTAGTTAATAAATATAGACAGTTTTATGTCAGACTACCGGAGGTTATCAACTGACGCTTATTTCAAGTTATTTGCTGTTGAATCTGCATAGTTCAAGACATCGTCGTAAATGGCACCGTCGAAGATACACCGCCAAAGCTCGTTTTTTTTCGCAGTGTCTCGGAAGAAATAACAGCCCTGGTTTGCGAGAATGGGTTGAATATACAAGAGTTAAACCTGTACACACGATTATATTTACTTGATACCGCAATAGCCGGCCATATTACTATAAAACAACAACGGAGGGCACACACATAAATTAGTAAGCAAAATGATATTCCGTACAGCAAAATTTCGAGATTTTGATAAAAAAAAAGATCGAACAGATTTTTTGGGGTTTATCGATTTAGCACACTAAAATAAGTCGGTATTATACTATGAATGTCAAGAGCGTGTGGTACGGCAGAAACCAATTTGTAAATTACAGGCACGCAAACTTGATGTACGTATCATACGGTTGAAATATGGCGCATGCATATAATCACAGGGATGAAACGCAAAGGTGTATGGCAATTATCCGATTGGTAAATTACTGGCATGTAAACATGATCGATATTAACCTGTTGACAGCGCTAGAGGTATATATTCTGTTTAATCTCTCCTACCTCGATTAAACGTGGAATTTTACCGCCATAACGCCGTAAACAGGCTAACATCATAATCACAAAGATAAAATAGGGTGCATGCATATAATTATCATAGAATGAATAGAAACACGAGGATGTATGGAAGTAAACCAATTCGTAACTTCACATTGACCAAAAAATAAACACGGTGTATGCCAGTGGCAGTAATGAGATTTGTCAAGTTCACCTCCCCGATAGAGCTATGGCATGACGTCACTTAAATATGTACATTTCTCAACATTTTGTAATATTATGTTTATTTTATGCCGACAAAAATAGATCATGATGCGAACTAAAATAAATTATATAACTAAATGTACTGGCTCTAGGCACAGCTGTACAATCGAGGCCGTTGTATGTTTACTAACGATGGCTATAACTACTTATGATTTTCGGATGGACGTCCAGCTAAATTGAGCGTTAAACAAATGTCATACATTACACCAAGGTAAAAATAATGTATACAATTTTTTATGAAAAAATTTATGAATTTTGGTGAATTTAAACTCCCACAGACTATCACTGTGAAGCAATATTTTAAAATAAAATGGTCATTAATTGATGAAATAGACACACTGTGACAGACTGAGACAGACAGACAGACAGACAGACAGACAGACAGACAGACAGACAGATAGATAGACAGATAGATAGATAGATAGATAGACAGACACATATGCACACACACGCACACACACACACACGCACACACACACACACACACACACACACACTGTGACAGGCGCACACACCACCACACGTACCACACACGGAAATCGCGTTGGCACACTTTTGGGGAAATTATTATAAATCAATATTCGTCCTCTGGTACTTGGAACTGAATCGGTATATTGGTCAGGAAATGCGCCATATACGTATTACAAGCTTACTAACATAATGCTGGACGAATAAGGTTTCTCCTAAATCCAAGTTAGGTATTTTTAAACTAAATGGAATTAAGCGCCGTAATCTCCACGAAAACGTTTCTTTTCTATAAATAGCTCTTAGGCTTAATTAAGCTACATATAAGGTTACATTTGATTTAATTCTTGGCAACGTTGATAATCGTCTCTGAAAAGTAAATCTAGAAATTCTCTGCGACGCTTTGCATAATATGTTTAAATGTCAATATATTTTTGTTCATAGCTCAAAACACAAACATCGCACGTATAAACAAAAATACTTTGGTAGCGTTTTCGACGCTCACTGCCTTGTCTATTCCCCAGATGTTGGGTGTAAATATTCCAGAAATCGGTTCATTTTTTTTTTCATATGCCAGTCGAGATGAATTGAGAGTCGCAATACGAATCCTGTTACTATGGGAACCGACATGATGAATTGCCCGCCCAAAGAAAACGTTTGCTTTTGCAATTGCTTAGATTATCTAGCATGTTTCACCTTTATTTTACAATTGCTAACACGTTTTATAAAATTTGGTCGTATTTAGGTGAATTCACACACATTTATAGTATAATTTAAGCTTTACTTTCACTGTTCAATTCGTGACGATGGTACACTATACTAATACTAATACCAAACGTGAAACAATCTCTCTGTCTACACTCTCTATATACACATATGCAGATAGTAATTAGGTTATATATATATATATATATATATATATATATATATATATATATATATATATATATATATATATATATATATATTATATGCTATAAAGTATTTATTAAAACATATATTTATCCAACCTGTTCGCAAATTTAATTACACAGTTAGTATTACGGCTCAGTTTTACCTAATTAAAAACGCTCTCGTCTCTCACTAGATAGTAGTACGACTTGGATAGGTCTGTTGTTTTGTACAGTTCAGTTTACATTGTAGAAAGTCATGGAAGCATTGGTCAAATTGCAACCCTACATATTTGCCAGTCGTGTGAATACTACAGGATATAGGGCAAGCTGTTACACATTCAACAGGTGCGTTCGTCACGGAACGCCATGTATCACTTATGAAAGGTGATAATTATACCTCGTAGATTGAAGTCAATTGCAGAAACAGTTCTCAAGTCTTTCTCACGAGTGGGTGCTGCTGATAGCTGTTTAAACCCACGCTCCGTACATTCGTTTCTTATTAGTATCCACATGTAAGTCCCACACAAACTCCAATATAAGCCGCCTGTGGCAGTATAACATATTGCGTATAACACTGATAGAAACTGAATGTATGATGCCAACATCTTTATTGCAAATCCCCACGTGCAATTTCATCTGCTGACTACTATCAAATCCAGAACGAGGGGTGTGTGTGTGTGTGTGTGTGTGTGTGTGTGTGTGTATATGTGTGTGTCTGTCTGTCTGTCTGTCTGTCTGTCTGTCTGTCTGTCTGTCTGTCTGTCTGTCTGTCTGTCTCTGTACAGTATATATTGACGGAAGTTGTCTTGCGTAAATTCTAACAATATAATTTTTAGCTAGGCTAGAGATTACTGAATAGATAAAAATAAAGGACGCTTATAATATACATTTATATTCCAAATATATTACTCTAAAATACACTTGCCGCCAGTGCATACTTTGGAAATACATAAATAGGACAAAACCTTGTTTTTTATGTTTAAAAGTTTATCGATGTACATTATACCAATGATCGTGACGTCATTTGAGTGCAGTGACGTCATATATTATCAACCTGTATGAATCGACGCGACGGATTGGTAGCAATTTAAAATGACAGTCGGAAGAACACTGCTGGGGAAATGTTATGGTAATTATTATGCAAATTTAGGATTCCGAATGACATTGTTGCCATGGTAACCGGCATGCGCCTACGCATTCAGATAATGTTGCATGCTGTGACGAAAATAGTTACAGTCAGAATTTTCAAAGTTTCCATATGGAACTGAATAGCGTTGAAAACTTCCATGGAAAATGGAAATTGTAGTTGAGGTAGAACAATAATATCTGTTGGTGTTTTTGTTGATTTAATTTAACAGCAAACAACACGTGACCGCTTTCATATCTAGTAATTTTCGAATGTGTCCATGGACTTCGATATATCGGATATTGTAGGTATATTTGATGTATGTAGCCCTCATTTCTGTCAAATATTTCGACGCCGATGTCATTATTTTTTTCTCGCTCTGGAGCCTGGGTACTGAGCGAAATATGAGAATCCAGGAAAGGACAATGAATACAGACATATTTTTTTTTTTATATCAATTCCTACATGAAATCAATTTGTATTTTTATAGGGACAATTTAAACATGTTTGATTTGTAAATACAAGAGAGAGAGAGAGAGAGAGAGAGAGAGAGAGAGAGAGAGAGAGAGAGAGAGAGAGAGAGAGAGAGAGAGAGAGAGAGAGAGACGGACGAACGAAGTCAATGACCTGAGGAGGGAAGGAAGACGGCAGTAAGAACAGCCACTTACACGGGTTAGGGTTTATACTTATGTCGATCACAGGGCGACTGAATGCAACCTCATTAGCATTTTCAATACATGGCAACCACCCTCATTCTGTTGAACTGACCAATCAGAGTACTCTTGATTGAGAACAATTGCGACATCCTGCGCAGTCATCAAAACTATAGCCTTCCACAGGGCGCAAAGTAGTTCTACAACTCGTACCGGCTTCTTGTGTTTGGTGTCTTGTCTCGCGATAAATATAACCCTTTCTTGTTTCTAATACAGTTTGGAATAATACTGAAGGTATATATTTATGATCATTTTCTGTTTTATAATAGCGATAGTTTAGAAAAAACAAATGTTCGAGCGGATGGCTTCTACAGGCTCCCAGTGACAAGGTCATAATTTGCACAATCTGCAGTTTTCAAGCTTGTTGCTTCTTCACTTGCGACTTTCGCAAGCAAAGTGCAACCTGACAGTTATTGTATTTTCTACGTAATAAGTTCCTAACTTTGACGTTTCTTTCATTCCATAGCTGTATCTGTTATCCTCAACATGGCTTCGACTGATTCCCTGAAACGCTTTCAAGTGCTGAGTTACGAGCAGGTTCAGCGCCTGGATGAGGTCCTGCAAGACGTTGTACCCATTCACGGACGTGGTAACTTCCCAACCCTGGAAGTCAACTTGAAGGACCTAATCAAAGTTGTACGCAGAACTCTGGAAACCGAAGGAGTACAGGTGAGAAATTTGCGCTTGAATGGAGGGGCTGCCAGCTACATTTTAAGCACTGAGCACCAATCTTACAATGATCTTGATCTTATATTTGGCGTGGATCTCTCGGAACAAACATTCTCAAAAGTCAAAGACGCTGTTCTCGACTCTCTCCTCCATTTCTTGCCAGAAGGAGTTAGCAAGGACCGTATCACACAAGGTTCGCTGAGAGATGCGTACGTTCAGAAAATGGTTAAAGTGTGCAACGAGTCCGACAGATGGAGTTTGATATCTCTGTCAAATAACAGTGGTAAAAACGTTGAACTGAAATTCGTTGACAGCATGCGACGGCAGTTTGAATTCAGCGTTGATTCATTCCAAATCATCCTGGACTCTTTGCTTCTTTTCTACGAGTACTCAGAAATACCGATGAATACAAATTTCTACCCAACCGTTATCGGAGACAGTGTTTTCGGCGACTTTGGCGAAGCTCTTTTCCATCTCCGGAATAAGATAATTGCGACCCGGAACCCCGAAGAAATTCGGGGCGGCGGACTACTGAAGTACTGCAACTTGCTCGTTCGAGATTACAGCCCCGCGAGCTATGAGCAAATCAAACAACTCGAACGCTACATGTGTTCCAGATTTTTCATTGATTTTAGTGATTTGCCCCAACAACAGCAAAAGCTGGAGAGCTACCTGACAAATCACTTCATCGGAGAGGAGCAAAGTAAATATGAATATCTTATCATTCTTCGGAGGGTTGTCGACGAGAGTACAGTCTGCCTCATGGGACACGAGAGACGGCAAACGCTGAAACTTATAACAAGTCTCGCTGATCAAATTCAATGCAACAACAACAACAATATGACATATATTACGCCACAAAGTCATCATCACCACCACCAAAACTACGCGTACTCGTATCAGCATTTGTACTACAACAACAGTTACCAGCACCACCATTCCCCTAATCTCAACTCGTACTATGTTCCGCCGTACCCCAACGCTAATTGGTTACAGTGTGCGTGAATAATAGAATATGATCAAGGATAATTCTACGCCAGAGAAAGGCTGTAGTCCGTATGTACATGTAACCCTTCCGGTACTTATCGACATCTTTCTCCTGTGGACGTTTACTGTACTTTCCGATGAAATTGTCAGGTTGCTGAAAAACTGAAAATGAAGTGTCGTGGGAATCATGGAATTGCAAGAGAGTTAACGTTACAGTTTAATGCACCAGTCTTATTGCTGGAAATTGACTTAAAAAAACCCCACTTGGCCAACGAAACGTCATTTTTGACATGGGATGTAACCACCAGCTTGAACGTAACGATGATAGTACATCGAAAAACGTGAGTATAGATGTGTGACCCTTTCATCCATTCATCGTTTTATGTACGTCGCTGAATCTGCATTCATCCGCGTAAACACAACCCATCTATCAGCAGCATGCATTTCCGTGCGACGCTCTTGTTGCACTCCCACTGCCTTAGAAGTTATTCTCATAATATAGTTGGTGGTCGTCGTGTATTTGTGCGTTCTATATCAGTTCATCTCGGACTTGGATAAGCGGTGACCAACTTCTGGACACTCGAACTCGAACTCTAAGTACATGCGTGTTCTAAAGCTCTGATATTTACATCAGTGCAACGATGTGTGACAATTGACACATCTTCATTATCAAATGACATTTACTTTCAGGTTGCTATGACAACCCTGACCTTGTGTAGCCTTTAGTTAACTTTCATTTACAATTGTAATTTTGACTAACTTGGCATAAGATTACAGATTTGAATGGGACAGTTGATTACAAAAACATGAGTTGTGCAATTACACAACTAATCAAGTGTACAGTAGTGTGGAATTGTTATTCTGTGCTATCATTGGCATGTATTATCTGCGAAAAGTCCTGGACAAATTGTTGAATATATTATGTTAATTAATTTGTTCATGATGGAATGCAGGTAACAGCTAGGTACTAGCCATGAGATGCTACTACCAATGTAGATTACCAATACCAAACATATGGTTGAAACAGTAATTTAAATTTAGTCGAAATTCGGACAGCTGGCTGAAATGACACATGATTGATGTTCCTTTACATCACATATGTTTTATTTTAGCTACCATTTATTAATTTTTCATAACTGTAAGTTGTTCATATTCAGACCAAAGTAAATATTTGTAACCCGAATCATGACAGTGTATCAGAATTAATGTATAAAAAGGACTTTTTATGTCAGAAATGGGTAATGGTGAGGGGGTTTCTCATTTGTGTACATGTACAGCAAGGCATATTTTAGTTGCCGACATGCGTTTACTTGTAAAGCAGCATTTTTGTTTCATTTTTGATGTTCAGTTCAAAGAAAAGGTTATTTTTGCATGTTGATAGTTTCAAGAACTGAAATATGGAGATTTGTTTTGAAAATCGAATGTGTACAGATCTGTTCTGCCAAAATTTGTGAAAAGAATGTTATGTATTTTTGTTACTGAAAAGAGTGTAGAAACCTTGTGTAAGAAATGTAACTGCCAGTCAAGGAGAGATTTTTTTTTCATTGAAATTCCTAGATGTAAGTTGTGAAGGTCTCAAAGACAAGAACTAAGAAGAATTTTTGCATATATTCAAAAATCAAAACTTCCACTTCCAAATTGTACTACTATAATATGCGAACGACGTTCCAGATGATATATATACCATTGTATGGTAATGTAAAATTGTTCATAATTGTGTCATAAAGAAACCACAAAACAGGAGGAATGAAAAAAAAAAATCCTTTATTCTGTATAAAAATGTACAAAAAAGTTGACATAATTTAAAAATTGTAAAAATTTCAAAAATAGCAAAAAAAAAGAACAAAAATATTATATATATATATACAAGATTATATATTTTAAAGTAATCAATCCTAAAAATCAGGGCTTTTCAAATTCAGTATTCTTCTGTTTCCATGGAAACATATCAGCTGTGACTGAAGATTTTGTGCCTCAGATTACCTCTTTCATGCTTTGAATCATATCATTGTGGCCCTGACTTTTAGGTAGGTGATTGCAATCTAGTTGACAGCCTGGCAAGCCTGTCACCTTTATGCCTCTGCAACTTGAGCTTATTTTTCCATCTTTCGAATTCGAGACCAGTTCTGCCAACCCCTCTAAATCCACAATGGTATGGCCCAGGTCCTTTTGCTCCTCTTGGTGATGGGATACACCTGTTGCATACCACTGTAGTATAGGGGTTGGCAGAACTTGTTTTTGAAGTGCAGATACATTTCCTTTACATTAATCAGAGTGTCTCAAGGCTCATTAAATTATTTTCCAACTACAAACAAAATTATGTCTGGTATTTATTTATTCAACACTTGTGTGTGTGTGTGTGTGTGTGTGTGTGTGTGTGTGTGTGTGTGTCTTCCTCACCCTACCCCATGGCACCCACCCCACCCCATGTCGCCCACCCCTCTCAATCCTACAACAATACAACTCACCGAACATTTACAAAGTACACCAACTTAAGTGTTAAGTGCCATGTGTAAGATGTATGATAATCAGTGAGTGTGCTCTCCACTAACATACATTATGTTGTGGGTCAAAATAATACAAACTTGGTTTTCTTTTGACTGCCACTGACCCAGCAATTTCTTGTGAGCCAACAAAATTTGGTGTGTTTTGCTCTTTTTGTGACGTCAAAATGACTATTAATAGAGGACACACTGGTATTAACAAAATGTGTAGAGAGCTAGTGGAGATATGCTCTACTCTTGTGAGAGGTCTCAAAGGAACATTGTTGCGATTATTATTCTAGCACTGCACATTGATTGTGAAATAGATAGAAACTTATGGCGACAACACATGTATATATATATATATCATAGAATGAGTTTCCTGTGAGCTGATTGGAAACCAAGAATCTGGTGAAAATCTGATGTCATGAAAGTGGCTAGATGTCTTTAGTTACCTCCATTTCCATAATTTTGTGTCGTTTGTTTTGTTCTGGATGATCGCTGCCTTCCCATATCTGACCTTGTGTAATAGAAAATCTTGTTTGAATCTCACACTTTTGAGTAGTCTATCAGGAGGAGCATTACATTGGCAGATGTACACACTGGAAAAATCGAAAAAAAAAACCCAAGGAAACAAACACACATGGAGGATTGCATTGACGACGCGACCTGTCAGTGGCTGCGGCATCTCTGAACAATTTTGAAAGAAGTGTGCTGATTGGTGGAAGAAATCTTTCAAGATCTGTGAGATTCCAATGAGATTTTCTATTACACAGGGTCAGATGTGAGAAGGCGGTGATCACCCAGAACTAAACAAATGACACAAAACCGATGGAGATACAGGTAAACAAAGACATCTAGCCACTTTCACCACATCAGATTTTAATCAGATTGACTGGAAACTAACAAGTACTACCAAGAATTGGTACAGGAAGTAGGCTGTATAGATTTCATTGTTGAAATTTGAACTGCTAGTCCTGATGGTATGCCATACAGATCCCACACTCCTAGGGTCCAGGAAGTGTACATGTAGGTCATATCAAAAATGTGAAATATGAACTCGCAGTTAGTGTGCCACAGATCCCCACCCTAAGAAACCCATGTCTCTCTTGAAATTGAACTATATGTACAGATATAATGTACCAGGACACTAGAGCCGTGTACAAGCTAAAGACTGATACATCTGACGTGTCAAGTCATCCTGAAATACTGGGTAGGACATTGCACATCTCTCATAATTAGCTCCAACAAGTATCACCAATGTAGTATCAAATGATATGTGGTGGTGACAGTGATTCTTTCAGCTCCCTGATTTGTGTACGATTGGCTTACATTGTACATAGAGGTT